>NC_057797.1:627329694-627334311 GCF_018294505.1 Triticum aestivum
GCCGCACAGGAGGTGTTCCCAATACTTGAAGGCACAAGTATAAAAAGGCCACTACTGTTTATCAAAATATTACTTTATAATTACATATGCTATCATAACATAGCATCTTTCGAGCACTGTGTCTCTATTACACGGGCGCCTTCAAGTACTTCCTGAAAATAGTGCTCAGAGGATACTCGGCTTTTGTCCGAATCTCGGGACGCAAAAACGGTGGTCTCCATCTCTGCCCAGTATGTCTTGACACGGGCAAGAGCCATCCTTGCGCCCTCTATGCATGCTGACCTCTTCATTGCATTAATACGCGGCACCACATCAAGGAATTGCTGCACCAAGCTGAAATAACTCTTCGGCTCCGATCTCCTCGGCCACAGATGACCCATGACGTACTTCATGGCGAGTCCGGACAACCTATTCAGTTCGGCCCATTGAGCCAAATGATCGTCCACTGCCAGTGGACGCTCTGGATTGTGAAACTGCGACCAGAAAACCTTTTCCACTTCGCGATCTTTCTGATCCGGAAAGTGTTCGATCGCATCAGCAACACTCACTGCCAAATCCAGATAGGTATCCTCCACACTCCACATCCGGTCCAACGGAGAAAACTTCGGATCACAAAATTTCCTTCGCAGCATAAAGGGCTTCCCAGCCGCAATCTGTTCGGCCTGACGCAGCTCCTCCTTCGCAGCTCTCATCGTAGAGCGCGCGTCCTTGGCATTGGCAACAACCTTCTCTAAGTCCGTCTGTTTTGCCTGGTCTTCTTTCTCAAGAAGTCTGCAACGGTCTGCAGCACTCTTTAACTTTTCGGCCATCTCGGCCATCTCTTCCTTGCTTCGGCAATGAGCAGCCTGTTCGGCTCTCAGCTCTTCAAGGGCTTTCTTGGCAGCCGCAACACTTTCTCTGGCTTGTTCTTTAGCTCGGGCAAGTTCTGCCCTAAGACTCTTCACGGCGGCCGCACCATCTGCGTCAAGCACACACATCGTAAGACACTGGCATAAAACTCTTCTTACCTGATGTCGCCCGAGGAATTACATACCTTGAGCCTCATCAAGCCGCTCGTTGACAAGCGCGATGTCGGCATCTGCCATGTCCAGTTGCCGCTTTAGTTCGGCAAAATCATCAGTTCGGCTCGATTCCGGACACCCTGCCGCCTACATTCAAAGGCGACATCTTAGACCTGGGATTATGATCCTCCACGTGCCGTCATTTCTTGACGACGCGCAGAGTCTCAGGGGCTACTATCTACACAGGGCGCATCTTATTCATGCGCAACTGACAAAAGTGTACATTATCTAATGTACCTCAAAACCCGTCAGTAAACTTTTGACGGCCTCATGCAATCCGCTCTCTGCGGATGAGACCCTTTCAATCACCGTGCCCATCAATGCACGGTGCTCCTCCGAGATAGAAGCTCACCCCAGCAGAATCTTTAGCTCCTCCGTCCGAGCACCAGACGGTGCCGGACTTGTCCCACGACCTCTTTCGAAGGCCGGACACAGAGAACCTCGGGGGGCCACATAGCTATCTTCCGTCCCCGCAGGATTTGGAGAAACCCTCCGCGACGACACCTCAGGGTCGCCCGCCTCGCTAGGCGGCACGGCAGGGGGAGGCGTCCCGCTCTCCATCATCTCCGGAAGGAGATCCCCCGAAGATGAGCTCTGCTGAGAAGGGCTGAGGTCCGAGCTACAAGGTAAAAATTCGGTTAATCTTCTCAGATATAAATCAAGGATTTCCCTCATCCCTCAAAAGGAAAATCTTTCTCTACTTACGACTCACTGGAGGGCTGATCCCCTTGAGGGTGTAGTCCGGCCGAGGAACTCCCCAGCGTCGGACCCTCTGACGAGGATTTTTCCCCCCTCTTCGAGGCCATGGTTTCCGGGTCGTCAGAGGCGGCTCTTTTCTTCCCCTTAGGAGAGGAATTGTCGGTTCCTCCCTTCGGAGCAACCTCCTTCGAGGAGGCCATAGTTTCCTTGTCCTCCCCCTTGCTTCCCTCCAAAGGCATTATCTCCAGCATCCTGACTAGCATGGGATCCGGCCTGGTTTCGGGAAGGGGAGCCGGACACCTGATCAGCTTTGCCTTCGCTATCCACTCCTGTTTAAAAGGACGGCTCTTTTAGGGGCAAGTTTATGACAATTATACGGATGGAAGGTCCGGGCACAAGGTTGCTTACTTGAGTATTCGGGCGATTGCAGCTTAGGCCTGCGTCCTCGGTTAAATTCGGACACATCTCTTGTGATCCGAAGAACAGTTTATACATCTCCGCGGGCGTTGCGCCCATGAAATTCTGGAGAGCTCGCGGTCCCTCTGGATTAAACTCTCACAGGCGAAGGGAGCGACGTTTGCCGGGCAATATTCGGCGAATCAGCATGACCTGCGTCACCTTGACCAGGCTGAGGTCTCCTTCCAAGAGATCCTTAATGCGGCCCTATAGCAAGGGCACGTCTTTGGGCAAACCCCAATCTAACCCTCTGTTGACCCATGACGCTAGCCGTGGTGGGGGACCCGAGCGAAAGGCAGGAGGCGCCACGCACTTGGTGCTCCGGGGAGCGGTGATATAAAACCACTCTCGTTGCCACAAGCCTAGCTCCTCTTGAAAAGAGCCCTCGGGCCACAGAGCATCAGCATTTTTGCTTATAACAGCGCCTCCGCACTCTGCGTGCTGTCCCTTGATCATCTTCGGCTCCACTTTGAAGGTCTTGAGCCATAATACGAAGTGAGAGGTAACACGGAGGAACGCTTCACACGCGACAATAAACGAGGAGATATGGAGGATGGACTCCGGAGCTAAGTCATGGAATTCCAACCCGTAATAAAACAGCAGTCCCCTCACAAAGGGATCCATTGGGAAAGCCCAACCCCTGAAGGAAGTGAGACATGAACACCACGCTCTCACCGGGCTGGGGACTGGGAATGACCTGCCCTTGAGCAGGCAACCTATGCGAAATTTCGCCGGTCAGAAACTTAGCCTCCCTCAACTTTAGTACGTCCTCCTCTATGACGGAAGAGGGCGTCCATCAGCCTTGAAGGTCAGAACCGGACATCGTCGAAGGTCCGAAGCGCCTGGAATCTGGATCCTAGGGTGTTGGAACTCGAGGCGACGGGCGAACTCGCTTGAGATCGAAAAAAGGAGTAAGGCCTTGGTCTCTTTATAAGAGGTTGAATACCAAGAGCCCTCCCCGTAACCGTTCGGGACTCGTCTTTAATCGAGGAAACGTGCTAACGGGCACGGTTGGGTTACCCACGTCCGTATTGATGAGAATCCCGTAAAGGGGGTACACGATCTCTGCTTTGACAAGACGTGCCAAGGAAACCGCCTCGCAAAACGTGCTGAGGTGGAAAAGTTAAAACGATTCGAGTAAAGGACTTGGCCGTAGTGTGATGACGCACTGCGGAATACGTCAGCAGATTTGGTTTGTGTTTATATCATTCTCTCTATGGCAATATGTCGAAACTTATTTTGCAGAGTCGGACACTACTCTTGGTGTCTACAATCTTCTATGAAGGGCTTAGAGGAGGAACCCGCCTTGCAATGCCGAAGACAATCTGCGCGCCGGACTCGTCGTCATTGAAGCCTGGTTCAGGGGCTACTGAGGGAGTCCTGGATTAGGGGGTGTTCGGGTAGCCAGACTATACCTTCAGCCGGACTCCAGGACTATGAAGATACAAGATTGAAGACTTCGTCCCGTGTCCGGATGGGACTTCCCTTGGCGTGGAAGGCAAGCTTGGCGATGCGGATATTCAAGATCTCCTACCATTGTAACCGACTCCTTGTAACCCTAACCCTATCCGGTGTCTATATAAACCGGAGGGTTGTATTCCGTAGGACATCAACTCCATATACGACAATCATACCATAGGCTAGCTTCTAGGGTTTAGCCTCCTTGATCTCGTGGTAGATCTACTCTTGTACTACCCATATCATCAATATTAATCAAGCAGGAGTAGGGTATTACCTCCATCGAGAGGGCCCGAACCTGGGTAAAAACATCGCGTCCCTTGTCTCCTGTTACCATCCGGCCTTGACGCACAGTTCGGGACCCCCTACCCGAGATCCGCCGGTTTTGACACTGACAACGGGTAAAACTCAAATAAGAGATCTAACTAGAAGGTTCAACTTAAGAACTCCGGTTGGCAAAAAGAATCAAATCGAACGAAGCAACGAAAGTCAAACGGCGAAAGAAAACAACTTCGTTCTACTAATCTGGATCTAGGGCAAATTTTACAGTAGCAAAATCTTGTTTAAGTTGGTTAAATGGATAGAGGGTTTCGAGCCGAAACTCTAGGCGCTTGAATCGCCTGATTCCGATAAACGAGCGAAAAGTTATACTAAATCGAAAATAGGATCAGGAATCGCGATCAGAAAAATCGCGGATTTAATCTAAGAAAAAGAAAAACGACGAACGTTCGTTAGAACGAACGAACGGACGAACGCTCGCTATTTAAATAAACCGGAAAAACTGATCTATTTTAAAAAAACTCAAACTAATAAAAAAATAAACCGACGAAAACCGATCGGTTTAAAAAAAACGACGGCATGGATTTCGAGGCGCGGCGAACCTCGGGCGGCGGGATCGACGGCGGCGGCGTCCGGCGGGGCGGCGGGCGGTGGCGCGGTGGCG
>NC_057797.1:627334610-627417794 GCF_018294505.1 Triticum aestivum
CGGCACGACGCGGCGGCGGCGGTGGCGGGGTCGGGCGGCTGGGGCGGGGTCGGGCGGCTGGGGCTAGGGTTTGCCCCGGGGCTGGGCCGGCTTATAAAGCCACCTCGGGCCGGAGTCCTAGCCGGACACGGCCCGTAGGTCGGTTCGTTTTTTTTAAATATTACGCGTAGAAGAAAAAAATAAAAAGAAATACTAAACGGACTCCAAAAATTCCGAAATAAATTGTCACGGGCTTCTAAAATCAAGCCACACAAGGTGAACATTTATTTGGGACCTAAATGCAATTTTGAAAACGCACATTTTTCCTAAATTCAAATAAAACAACGAAAAACTCCGAAATAAAATCTTATTTGATTTTATTATTTGATCCTCAATATTTCTTTATTTTGGGAAAGTCATTTTATTCCCTCTCTCATATTTTTGTAATAGAAATAATTGATGATAAAATAAATAAAATCAAACGATCCTATTCTCAAAATTTGAGAAAACTCAAATATGAAAATAACGAAATCCCCAACTCTCTCCGTGTGTCATTGAGTTGCGTAGAATTTCTAGGATCAACCAAAATGCAAAATAAAATATGATATGCAATGATGATCTAATGTATAGCATTCCAAATTGAAAATTTGGGATGTTACAAACCTACCCCCCTTAAGATGAATCTCGGCCTCGAGATTCAGGTTGGCTAGAAAATAGGTGAGGGTGGTCCTTGAGCAAATCTTCCTCTCGTTCCCAGGTGGCTTCATCCTCCGTATGGTGGCTCCACTGAACTTTGCAAAACTTGATAACCTTGCTGCGAGTGACTCGACTGGCAAACTCGAGAATCTTAATTGGTTTCTTCTCGTACGTCAAATCGTTATCCAACTGAATAGTTTCCAAAGGCACTGTGTCTCTCAACGGTATGTCAGCCATCTCCGCGTGACATTTCTTTAACTGCGAAATGTGGAACACATCATGAACTCGAGACAATCCTTTGGGCAATTCCAACTTGCAGGCCACTTCTCCCATACGCTCCAAAACTCGATATGGTCCTACAAATCGTGGTGCTAACTTCCCTTTAACTCCAAAATGCTTTGTTCCCCAAAGTAGAGATACTCGAAGATAAGCTCTATCTCCGACTTTGTAAACTGTCTCCTTGCGTTTAGAATCTGCATAACTTTTCTGTCTGGACTGGGCTACTTTGAGCCTATCGCGAATCAACTTCACCTTCTGTCCAGACTCTTTAATCAAGTCAGGTCCAAACAACTGGCGGTCTCCAACTTCGTCCCATGATAACGGTGTCCTGCACCTCCTTCCGTACAAGGCTTCGAAAGGGGCCATCTTTAAACTGGTTTGGTAACTGTTGTTGTAAGAGAACTCTGCATATGGCAAATTATCGTCCCAACTAGATCCATAATCTAGCGCACAAGCTCTCAGCATATCCTCCAAAATCTGATTTACTCTCTCGGTCTGTCCATCTGTCTGTGGATGAAAAGCTGTACTGAATTCTAGCCTGGTACCCAAAGTTTCGTGCAACTGCTTCCAGAACTTTGAGGTAAACTGGGTTCCTCTATCTGATACGATACTCCTTGGAACTCCATGCAAACATACGATCCTGGTCATGTATATCTTTGCCAACTTAGCACTAGTGTAAGTGGTCTTTACCGGGATGAAATGAGCTACTTTCGTCAATCGATCGACTACAAACCAAATCGAGTCATAGCCTGAACGAGTCCTGGGTAATCCCGTGATAAAATCCATGCCTATCTTATCCCACTTCCATTTGGGTATCGGCAATGGTTGTAACAATCCGGCTGGCTTCTGATGCTCTGCCTTTACTCTCTGACATACATCACAAACTGCTACATACTCCGCAATATCCTTCTTCATTCCGGTCCACCAGAAAATATCCTTCAGATCCAAGTACATCTTGGTATTTCCTGTGTGAATTGAATACGGTGAGTCGTGTGCCTCTTGCAGTATCAACTTCCTGATCTCCGGGTCATTGGGCACGTAAACGCGGTCTTCAAACCATAGGGTATTGTGCTCATCCTCACGAAATCCTTTAGCTCTTCCTTTGCCCAGTTTCTCCTTTATAGCGGCAATCTCTTTGTCAGTTCTTTGAGCTTCTCTGATTCTATCCGTCAAGGTTGACTGAATCTCCAATGCTGCTACATAGCCTCTCGGAACTATTTCCAAACATAGTTCACGAAGATTTTCTGCTAACTCCTCGGGTATTTCTCCTATCATTAATTTATTGACGTGGCTCTTACGGCTTAATGCGTCAGCTACTACATTAGCCTTTCCGGGATGGTAATGCAATCTCATATCATAATCCTTGATGAGCTCCAACCATCTCCTTTGTCTGAGGTTTAACTCCTTCTGTGTGAAGATGTATTTCAAACTCTTATGATCCGTGTACACCTCACAATGATTTCCAATCAGAAAATGTCTCCATGTTTTCAATGCATGCACTACGGCTGCTAACTCCAAATCATGCGTGGCATAATTCAACTCATGAGGCTTTAGTTGTCTTGAGGCATATGAAACAACTCTCCCTTCCTGCATAAGCACTGCTCCAAGTCCTCGACGTGAAGCGTCGCAATACACCTCATAATCTTTGGTCTGGTCTGGCAAAATCAACACTGGTGAGGTAACCAAACGTTTCTTCAACTCCTGGAAACTAGCCTCACATTCCTCCGTCCATATGAACTTGGTATCTTTCTTCAACAACTCATTCATAGGCTTCGCAATCTTTGAGGAATTCTCAATAAATCTCCGGTAGTATCCTGCGAGTCCAAGAAAACTCCGGATCTCTCCAACTGTTGTTAGGGCTTCCCACTTGGTCACAGTATCAACTTTAGTGGGATCAACTGCTATACCTTCTCCAGATATAACGTGTCCGAGGAATCCTACTTCCTTCAACCAAAACTCACATTTGCTGAACTTGGCATATAATTGATGTTCTCTAAGCTTTCCATGTACCAAATGCAAATGCTCCTTGTGTTCCTCTTCATTCTTCGAATAAACCAGGATATCATCAATGAACACTACGGCGAACTTATCCAAATATTCCATAAACACTTTGTTCATCATGTTCATAAAATAGGCAGGTGCGTTAGTCAGACCAAATGACATAACGGTATACTCGTACAGCCCATACCTGGTGGTAAAAGCAGTCTTCGGAATATCCTGTTCTCGAATCTTCAACTGGTGGTATCCTGATCGCAGATCGATCTTGGAAAATACCTTAGCTCCTTGCAATCGATCAAACAGATCGTTGATCATTGGTAGTGGGTACTTGTTTTTGATCGTTACTTCATTCAATCCTCGATAATCAACAACCATCCTTAACGATCCATCTTTCTTCTCCACTAGTAGTACTGGCGATCCCCAAGGCGAAGAACTTGGGCGAATATATCCCTTATCCAGTAACTCCCTAATTTGCTTCTTAATTTCCACCAAATCCTTTGCTGGCATCCTATATGGTCTCTTTGATATTGGCCCTGTGCCTGGCAATAGCTCAATCAAAAACTCAATATCTCTATCCGGTGGCATGCCTGGCAACTCCTCTGGAAATACTTCAGGGAAATCCCTTACCACTGGTACTTCCTCCTGCACAACTCCTGTTAGGCAATTTACTTGAGTCCTCTTTGGTACATGTCGGGATACATACTTGATCCTTCTCCCTTCTAGGGTGGTAAGCAAAATTGACTTACTAGCACATTCAATATTCCCTTCATACTTTGATAACCAATCCATGCCTAATATCACATTCAATCCTTGGGATTCCAATACTATTATGTCTGAGGGAAAACATAGTTACCAATCCTTAATGGTAACCGACCACACCATAGACTAGCCACATACTCTGCTCCAGGTAAGGTTACTAACATGGGTGACCTAAGGGCTTGGGTTGATAGGTTATACTTATCCACAAATCCCCTTGAGATGTATGAATGCGATGCACCAGTATCAAAAAGAACGAGTGCAGTAAATGACTTAACCAAAAACTTACCTATTACTGCATCGGGCTGAGCTTCAACCTCCTCCACGCTAACGTGGTTCACCTATCCCCTGTTGAAAGGGTTCGGCTTCTTTCCAGAACTTCCATTGCCATTTTGGCCTTCAGGACATTCATTAGCATAACGTCCGGTCTTCTGACACTTAAAGCAAGTGACTTGGCTTAGGTCCTTCTTGGCTGGGGTTGATGGGTTGGTGCGATTCTGGCCGTTTCTTCCTCCATTGCCATTACCAGTCTTGGTGCCATTGTGATTGTGCGAGCTACCTCCTCCATGGGTATGCTGAAAATGTCCTCCCGGTCTAGGGGTAAAACGTGGCTTCTGCTGAGCTCCTGAATTGTACTTTCCTTGTCCATACTTCCTCTTGCGATTCTCAATTTGCTGTTGCTTCCCTTCAATCACAAGAGCACGATCTACCAACTCCCGGTAGTTGCTGAAAGTTTCTACCATCAACTGCATGCTCAACTCATCATTCAGTCCTTCCAGAAACTTCTCCTGCTTAGCTGCATCCGTAGCAACGTCATCTGGGGCATAACGTGCTAACTTACTAAAGTCCTCCACATAGTGGCGAACAGTCCGTCCTCCTTGGTGCAAGTTGCGAAACTCACGCTTCTTCATGGCCATAGCTCCTGCTGAAACATGGGAAGTACGAAAAGCCTGCTGAAACTGGTCCCATGTGACAGTGTCGACTGGGAAAGTGGCTGTGAAATTCTCCCACCATGATGCTGCGGGTCCTTCTAGCTGATGTGCGGCAAACTTCACCTTCTCCGCATTTGTGCATCCTGCCGTGGTCAACTCCCTAGCTGTCTTGCGGAGCCAATCATCTGCTACTATCGGCTCGGTGCTACTGGAAAACACCGGCGGATTCAGCCTAAGAAAACGGGCTAAGTGATCAACAGGTGGTGGTGGTGGTGGTGGTGGGTTGTTCTTGTTGTTCCCTTGGTTCTGATTCTGGACTAGCAACTGCATCAATGTGTTCTGCTGCTGGATCAACTGGGTGAGCTCCGGTGGAAAGGCAAATCCGGGGTCACATCTTGGAGGCATCTGAGGGTTTAGAAAAGATGAGATGTAAGAATAGAGGGGGTCTAAAGAGAAAACACTACCCATATGCACATGAGGCAAAAGCAAACAATTCACTTCATTCAATCAAACAAGGGCATACAATCGATCTATCTATTGCAAAAGTGCTCGGACTACTATATTTACATGGTGGACTACTACTACTGATGAGGTGGTCTACTAGAAATATTCTTCGGTGGCAGACTCCATGATATCTGCTCCAGCTTCATCAACATAGTCATCATTGCTACTATCTAGATCCGAGTCGGTGTCGTCGATGATGATGTAGTCTTCCGGGCTAATCTCCTTGGGTTCTTCGTCTTCATCTACTGGCGTAGGGCCTCCCATAAATATCCCAATCTTCTTGATCAGGTCGTCATTCTTCTCCACCAATACTTCAATTTCCTCTTCATAATCTTCACGTGTAGTCTTGAATTCTTCCTCCAGTTCCTTGATTCTAGTCTTAGCTTTCTTCAGATCTATCATGTCGGCGCACATCTGGTTCTCCTGTCGTTGAATGTGCTGGTTTAACTCCTGGATAAAAGCTGCGATTGATCAATCCTTCCTGGTGCTGATCATCTCCCAGTGTTCATCTCGGCGCCCACAAATCTGGTAGATAGTATCCTTGAGATAATTAGGGTAGACTTCTCCAATGCGTCCCATGGCGATGTGAGCTGCCATCATCTTTCCTAGACTCCAAGTTGGTGCATCAAAAGAAAACTCTATGGGCTCAGTGACTGGCATGAACGTCCTTCCTGGAACTTGAACTTGAATCATCCAGCGCTCTTCTTCAGGTAAAGTGGCGTTGTAGGTTCCGGTGAAGCTTGGTACTCCTATATTCAGGTATCTAGTGACTTCCTTCAAGTGACGTCCAAAGGGTGTATCTTTATCTGGTTGCGTGAACTTGTTCATTCCATCTGCCATCCTAAAAGAGTAGAAAAGATAAGAAGTCAGAAGAGAAGAGAGTGAGTAGTGATCTAGGTCTTTAGCTTAGTGGTCATGTCCTACAGTCAGCGTGTGCTCTGATACCATCTCTATAGTGACCAGACCTCAAACAGTCTGATCTCTGTGCTCCGGTGTCATCCCTGGATCAGTAATGCTGACACCACACAGTACTCGGAGGATTTATAGCAGAGTAGCAATCACACACTTATTACATCGAGTGTCTCAAAAGAGAACTTATTACAATAAATATGGCTTAAGGCCATCTAATAACGATAACAGTGGAAGGCTTGGAAGATAAGTGAGTCCATCAACTCCAACGGCATCACTGAGTATAGAACCACGACCTAAAAACTCCTTAATCGTCGTCTGAAAAACGTTGCAGCCCGAAACGGGTCAGCACATGGAATATGCTGGCAAGGTAACACATAGAGAGTAATGGAATGAAACAACTATACTATATGCATATTTGGCTGGTGGAAAGCTCTATGGTTACAGTTTTGTGAAAAGCCAATTTTTCCCTGCTACAAAGGAATAAATTTAATTACTATCATGGTGGTTGTTAAACATTGAGAATGGTTGACAACATTCTCAATCCCAATTAAGCATCATCATTAAACATAACCCAACAAAATTAATTTAGAGTAACATGTTAAGATTCACATGATAATCCAGGTACTAGATACTCAAGATCGTCCATAACCGGGGACACGGCTAACCATGATTAGTTTATTACACTCTGCAGAGGTTTGCACACTTTTCCCCACAAGACTCGATCACCTCCGTTTGGTTTCTCGTACTAAATGGTGTTTGAGAAGACGGATGACCGAGACATAGTCTTTCAGAAGCGCTAGCACCTTACGATCGGGTAGACCGTACCACCTAGATCCCCTACATCTGCTAGTCTACCACTTTAAGAGTTCGCACGACTTAGTCAACTATGCTAGAGCTCATAATAGCTTGTGGATGCACATGGAAGTCTCTAGTATGAATAGTCTCATGATCCCTTTGAGCCTGGGTGGCGGTCCAAAAGAAAACAGGCAAGTCCTGGAATACCCAAGTGCCTCAATCCACCCAGATGTGTGTTTAAGTTGCCACCTTAGATAAACCATTAATTAACAAACTCACATCTGTCATGGATATCACTCACCCAATCCACGTCCACTAGCATAGCATGGCATAATAAGCAAACGTAGAAGTAACTCCCAAAGGTTTGATAATAAACAGGTAATAGGTACTACCTCAACTATTTCCCATCCCACAACTTAATTAGATCCTAATCATGCACTGTGTGAGGATTGATCTAATGCAATAAAATTGGGTAGTAGAAAAGGTATGATCAAAGTGTTACTTGCCTTGCTGATGATCCGCGAAACCTAGCGATTCGAAGTAACAAGCGGCGCACTCCGGGTACTCTATCGCAGACAAACAAACAAGCATACAATAAGAACTCATCTAATGCACGGGTAAAAATCAAATAAGAGATCTAACTAGAAGGTTCAACTTAAGAACTCCGGTTGGCAAAAAGAATCAAATCGAACGAAGCAACGAAAGTCAAACGGCGAAAGAAAACAACTTCGTTCTACTAATCTGGATCTAGGGCAAATTTTACAGTAGCAAAATCTTGTTTAAGTTGGTTAAACGGATAGAGGGTTTCGAGACAAAACTCTAGGCGCTTGAATCGCCTAATTCCGATAAACAAGCGAAAAGTTATACTAAATCGAAAATCGGATCAGGAATCGCGATCAGAAAAATCGCGGATTTAATCCGAGAAAAAGAAAAGCGACGAACGTTCATTAGAACGAACGAACGGACGAACGCTCGCTATTTAAATAAACCGGAAAAACCGATCTATTAAAAAAAACCCAAACTAATAAAAAAAATAAACCGACGAAAACCGATCGGTTTAAAAAAAACCGACGGCACGGATTTCGAGGCGCGGCGAACCTCGGGCGGCGGGATCAACGGCGACGACGTCCGGTGGGGCGGCGGGCCGCGCGCGGCGGCGGTGGCGCGCGGCGGGGTCGGGCGGCTGAGGCGGGGTCGGGCGGCTGGGGCTAGGGTTTGTCCCGGGGCTGGGTCGGCTTATAAAGCCACCTCGGGCCGGAGTCCTAGCCGGACACGGCCCGTAGGTCGGTTCGTTTTTTTAAATATTACGCGCAGAAGCAAAAATAAAAAGAAATACTAACAGACTCCAAAAATTCCGAAATAAATTTTCACGAGCTTCTAAAATCAAGCCACACAAGGTGAACATTTATTTGGGACCTAAATGCAATTTTGAAAAACACACATTTTTCCTAAATTCAAATAAAACACCGAAAAACTCCGAAATAAAATCTTATTTGATTTTATTATTTGATCCTCAATGTTTCTTTATTTTGGGAAAGCCATTTTATTCCCTCTCTCATATTTTTGTAATAGAAATAATTGATGATAAAATAAATAAAATCAAACGATCCTATTCTCAAAATTTGAGAAAACTCAAATATGAAAATAACGAATCCCCAACTCTCTCCGTGGGTCATTGAGTTGCGTAGAATTTCTAGGATCAACCAAAATGCAAAATAAAATACGATTTGCAATGATGATCTAATGTATAACATTCCAAATTGAAAATTTGGGATGTTACACATGGTGTTTGTTGGTCTGTTTTGTTATTAGGACACTTTTGATTTCAGGAATTGGAAGTTGGAATACGTTGCCTATCTTGTGGATAAGTAGGTCCTCATTGGCAAAGATGCAGTAGATGCATTAGGCGCTGTAGAGGATAGGACGGAAGAGATGATTCACGCAAGAAATGAAACAACAAGGAACAAAAGGTTTGCAGGTGCAATGGATGGAAGGCCTATGCTTCTAGACATTGAAGATGGAATTAATGGAAGGGTTGCATGTAGCATGAGCAAGCAACAAGAAGAAGCACTCCTAGGTTGAGGTAATGAAATGTTGATGATGTTGAAGGCACTAATGGCAACATTCATTCTGCTTTCTATGTTGGTAGCTATTTCACTAGTGAAGAACTGATGGACATGATGGAATTGGTGTGCTTTGTGTTGTTAGCTATGTCAGTGTCAATGCCTAGTTTGTTTAGGAGATGAACAAATGGCCCTGCGTGGTTGACATTGCAGTGCTGGTAGTTTGTTTAGGTGTTTGAAGTGTCAATCTTTTGCTTTGTATATGCTGCTGTTGCACTATGTACTGCAATTTGATCATCTTGTTGGTCTCTGAACTGATGCTTGTACTGCAATTTAAAGTTTGATGGATCATCTTTTGGTATCTGAAGTGATCATCTTTGTGATGCTTATATGATAAGATCAACCATATGTGATGGATGGGTATGGCTACTCTGCATCTTTTGGTCTCTGAAGTGATCATCTTTGTGATGCTTTTATGATAAGATCAACCATATGCTATATTTTGTAGTCGATGGATATGGCTACTCTGCATATCTGTGATGATGCATGTACCTTGTGTGTGTACATTGGGAATCAAGATGATGTTATAAATCTGGGCAGAGGCGAGAATTGAGCTAATCTTAGAGACGAGACTAGGAACCTTTATTTTATCTGTTTATCATTTCACACGTGCATATGAGTTTTCCTCTTAATCGCACATTCCAGTATCATAGCAGTTATAACATGAAATATAAACACTTAATTATGAATATGAAAATATAACAATACAATATTATTGCCTCTAGGGCATATTTCCGACATCGGGGGCTACTAGGCTTCGCGCTCTTTATTAAAAAGTCTCTTCGGCCGACCAACAATATTCAACTTAGGATAAGGTCGACATAACATTTGTTTTCGGTGAACGCAGACACAAAGCATACACTCACCTTGAGGGCTACTGGGTTAGTTAGAACACTCTATATTACCAAATTTAAGATTAAAGTAACATGCAAACCCGATGCTAGTACATCGACGACCTCTTTAGGCCCCATCCGAGCAGCCCCGAGGTAGTTCGGAGTCCCGGATGTGATCACGGAGATGACGAGGAGTCTCAAAATGGTTGAGACATAAAGATCGATATATTGGATGACTATGTTTGGACATCGGAAAGGTTTCGAGAGAGTTCGGGCATATACCGGAGTACTGGGGGATAACCAGAACCCCCCGGGGAGTCAATGGGCCTTAATGGGCCATAGTGGAAAGGAGGAGGCGGCCAAGGTGGGGGCGCCCCCAAGACCAATCCGAATTGGGAAGGGGGGACCGCCCCCCTTTCCTTCTCTCCTTCTCCCCGTTCCTTCCCTCTCCTACTGCAACTAGGGAAGGGGGGATCCTATTCCCACCGGGAGTAGGACTCCCCCCTTGGGCGCGCCTAGGAGGCCGACCCTCTCCCCCTCCTCCACTCCTTTATATATGGGGGAGGGGGCACCCCATAGACACACAAGTTGATCATTGAGCTCTTAGCCGTGTGTGGTGCCCCCCTCCACCATAATCCACCTCGGTCATATTGTTGCAGTGCTTAGGCGAAGCCCTGCGCTGGTAGTTTCATCATCACCATCGTCACACTATCGTGTTGAGGAAGCTCTCCCTTGACACTCTGCTGGATCGTGAGTTCGTGGGACGTCACCGAGCCGAACGTGTGCAGATCGCGGAGGTGTCGTACTTTCGGTACTAGGATCGGTCGATCGTGAAGACGTACGACTACATCAACCGCGTTGTCATAACGCTTCCGCTTACGATCTACGAGGGTACATAGACAACACTCTCCCCTCTCGTTGCTATGCATCACCATGATCTTGCGTGTGCGTAGGAAAATTTTGAAATTACTATGTTCCCCAACAGTGGCATCCGAGCCAGGTCTATGCGTAGATGTTATATGCACGAGTAGAACACAAATGAGTTATGGGCGTGGGTATATACATATTGCTTGCCGTCACTAGTTGATTCTTGATTCAGCAGTATTGTTGGATGAAGCGGCCTAGACCGACATTACGCGTATGCTTACGCGAGACTGGTTCTACCGACGTGCTTTGCACACAGGTGGCTGGTGGGTGTCAGTTTCTCCAACTTTAGTTGAATCGGATTCAATGAACAGGGTTCTTTCTAAAGATCAAAAAGCAATCACTATACCACGTTGTGGTTTTTGATGCATAGGTAAGAACAGTTCGTGCTCAGCTCGTAGCAGCCACGTAAAACTTGCAATAACAAAGTAGAGGACGTCTAACTTGTTTTTGCAGGGCATGTTGTGATGTGATATGGTCAAGACATGATGCTAAATTTTATTGTATGAGATGATCATGTTTTGTAGCACAGTTATCGGCAACTGGCAGGAGCCATATGGTTGTCGCTTTATTGTATGAAATGCAATCGCCATGTAATTGCTTTACTTTATCACTAAGCGGTAGCGATAGACGTAGAAGCAATAGTTGGCGAGACGACAACGATGCTTCGATGGAGATCAAGGTGTCAAGCCTATGACGATGATGATCATGACAGTGCTTTGGAGATGGAGATCAAAGGCACAAGATGATGATGGCCATATCATATCACTTATATTAATTGCATGTGATGCTTATCCTTTATGCATCTTATTTTGCTTAGTTCAGCGGTAGCATTATAAGATGATCTCTCACTAAATTTCAAGGTATTAGTGTTCCCCCTGAGTATGCACCGCTGCTATAGTTCGTCATGCTAAGACACCATGTGATGATCGGGTGTGATAAGCTCTACGTTCACATACAACGGGTGCAAGCCAGTTTTGCACACGCAGAATACTCGGGTTAAACTTGACGAGCCTAGCATATGCAGATATGGCCTCGGAACACTGAGACTGAAAGGTCGAGTGTGAATCATATAGTAGATATGATCAACATAGTGATGTTCACCATTGAAATCTACTCCATCTCACGTGATGATCGGACATGGTTTAGTTGATATGGATCACGTGATCACTTAGATGATTAGAGAGATGTCTATCTAAGTGGGAATTCTTAAGTAATTTGGTTAATTGAACTTTAATTTATCATGAACTTAGTACCTGATAGTATTTTGCATGTCTATGTTGTTGTAGATAGATGGCCCGTGCCGTTGTTCCGTTGAATTTTAATGTGTTCCTAGAGAAAGCTAAGTTGAAAGATGATGGTAGTAACTACACGGACTGGGTCCGTAACTTGAGGATGAAGGAAATATGCCCTAGAGGCAATAATAAAGTTGTTATTTATATTTCCTTATATCATGATAAATGTTTATTATTCATGCTAGAATTGTATTAATCGGAAACTTAGTACATGTGTGAATACATAGACAAACAGTGTGTCACTAGTTTGCCTCTACTTGACTAGATCGTTGAATCAATGATGGTTATGTTTCCTAACCATAGACATGAGTTGTCATTTGATTAACGGGATCACATCATTAGAGAATGAAGTGATTGACTTGACCCATCCGTTAGCTTAGCATGATGATCGTTTAGTTTGTTGCTTTTGCTTTCTCCATAACTATACATGTTCCTATGACTATGAGATCATGCAACTCCCGAATACCGGAGGAACACTTTGTGTGCTACCAAACATCACAACGTAACTGGGTGGTTATAAAGGTACTCTACAGGTGTCTCCGATGGTGTTTGTTGAGTTGGCATGGATCGAGATTAGGATTTGTCACTCCGATTGTCGGAGAGGTATCACTGGGCCCTCTCGGTAATGCACATCACTATAAGCCTTGCAAGCAATGTGACTAATGAGTTAGTTACAGGATGTAGCATTATGGAACGAGTAAAGAGACTTGCCGGTAACGAGATTGAACTAGGTATTGAGATACCAACAATCGAATCTCGGACAAGTAACATACCGATGACAAAGGGAACAATGTATACCGTTATGTGGTTTGATCGATAAAGATCTTCGTAGAATATGTAGGAATCAATATGAGCGTCCATGTTCCGCTATTGGTTATTGACCGGAGATGAATCTCGGTCATGTCTACATAGTTCTCGAACCCGTAGGGTCCGCACGCTTAACGTTCGGTGACGATCGGTATTACGAGTTTATGTGTTTTGATGTACCGAAGGTAGTTCGGAGTCCTGAATATAATCACGGACATGACGAGGAGTCTCGAAATGGTAGAGACGTAAATATTGATATATTGGAAGCCTATATTTGGACATCGGAATGGTTCCGAGTGGTTCGGGCATTTTTTCGGAGTACCGGGAGGTTACCGGAACCCCCCGGGGAGTATATGGGCCTTATTGGGCCTTAGTGGAATAGAGGAGAGGGAAGGGAAAAGAGGGAGGCGCGCCCCCCAAGCCCAATCCGAATTGGGAGGGGGTCCAGCCCCCCTTTCCTTCATCCCTCTCTCCTCCTTCCTTCTCTCCTACTCCTACTTGGAAGGGCTCCTACTTCTACTAGGAAAGGGGGGAATCCTACTCCCGGAGGGAGTAGGACTCCCCCAGGGCGCGCCATAGAGAGGGCCTGAAGGAAATATGCCCTAGAGGCAATAATAAAGTTATTATTTATTTCCTTATAATCATGATAAATGTTTATTATTAATGCTAGAATTGTATTTACCGGAAACATAATACATGTGTGAATACATAGACAAACAGAGTGTCACTAGTATGCCTCTACTTGACTAGCTCGTTAATCAAAGATGGTTATGTTTCCTAACCATGAACAATGAGTTGTTATTTGATTAACGAGGTCACATCATTAGTAGAATGATCTGATTGACATGACCCATTCCATTAGCTTAGCACCCGATCGTTTAGTATGTTGCTATTGCTTTCTTCATGACTTATACATGTTCCTATGACTATGAGATTATGCAACTCCCGTTTACCGGAGGAACACTTTGGGTACTACCAAACGTCACAACGTAACTGGGTGATTATAAAGGAGTACTACAGGTGTCTCCAATGGTCGATGTTGGGTTGGCGTATTTCGAGATTAGGATTTGTCACTCCGATTGTTGGAGAGGTATCTCTGGGCCCTCTCGGTAATACACATCATATAAGCCTTGCAAGCATTACAACTAATATGTTAGTTGTGAGATGATGTATTACGGAACGAGTAAAGAGACTTGCCGGTAACGAGATTGAACTAGGTATTGGATACCGACGATCGAATCTCGGGCAAGTAACATACCGATGACAAAGGGAACAACGTATGTTGTTATGCGGTCTGACCGATAAAGATCTTCGTAGAATATGTAGGAGCCAATATGGGCATCCAGGTCCCGCTATTGGTTATTGACCAGAGACGTGTCTCGGTCATGTCTACATTGTTCTCGAACCCGTAGGGTCCGCACGCTTAAGGTTACGATGACAGTTATATTATGAGTTTATGCATTTTGATGTACCGAAGGTTGTTCGGAGTCCCGGATGTGATCACGGACATGACGAGGAGTCTCGAAATGGTCGAGACATAAAGATTGATATATTGGAAGTCTATGTTTGGACATCGGAAGTGTTCCGGGTGAAATCGGGATTTTACCGGGTTACCGGGAGGTTACCGGAACCCCCCGGGAGCCATATGGGCCATCATGGGCCTTAGTGGAAAGGAGAAAGGGGCAGCCCAAAGGGGCTGTGCGCCTCCCCCCTTCCCCTAGTCCTATTAGGACTAGGAGAGGTGGCCGGCCACCCCTCTCCCTCTTTCCCCCTTGGGAATCCTAGTTGGAATAGGATTGGGGGGGAGTCCTACTCCCGGTAGGAGTAGGACTCCTCCTGCGCCTCTCCCTCTTGGCCGGCGCACCCTCCCCCCTTGGCTCCTTTATATACGGAGGCAGGGGCACCTCTAAACACACAAGTTGACACAAGTTGATCCACGTGATCGATTCCTTAGCCGTGTGCGGTGCCCCCTGCCACCATATTCCTCGATAATACTGTAGCGGAGTTTAGGCGAAGCCCTGCTGCTGTAGTTCATCAAGATCGTCACCACGCCGTCGTGCTGACAAAACTCTTCCCCGACACTTTGCTGGATCGGAGTCCGGGGATCGTCATCTAGCTGAACGTGTGCTCGAACTCGGAGGTGCCGTATTTTCGGTGCTTGATCGGTTGGATCGTGAAGACGTACGACTACTTCCTCTACGTCGTGTCATCGCTTCCGCAGTCGGTCTGCGTTGGGTACGTAGACAACACTCTCCTCTCGTTGCTATGCATCACATGATCCTGTGTGCGCGTAGGAAATTTTTTGAAATTACTACGAAACCCAACAGGGCCGGCCTTCCCCCTCCACTCCTTTATATACAGGGGAGGGGGCACCCCATGGACACACAAGTTGATCAGTTGATCTTTTAGCCGTGTGTGGTGCCCCCCTCCACCATAATCCACCTCGGTTATATCGTAGCGGTGCTTAGGCGAAGCCCTGTTCCGGTAGCATCATCATCACCGTCATCACGCCATCGTGCTGATGAAACTCTTCCTTGAAGCTCTACTGGATCGTGAGTTCGCGGGACGTCACCGAGCTGAATGTGTGCAGATCACGGAGGTGTCGTACGTTCGGTACTAGGGATCGGTCGATCGTGAAGATGTATGACTACATCAACCGCGTTGTCATAACGCTTCCTCTTACGGTCTACGAGGGTAGGTGGACGACACTCTTCCCTCTCGGTGCTATGCATCACCATGATCTTGCACATGCGTAGGATTTTTTTTGAAATTACTGCGTTCCCCAACAGTGGCATCCGAGCCAGGTTTATGCGTAGATGTTATATGCACGAGTAGAGCACAAAGGAGTTGTGGGCGTGGGTATATACATATTGCTTGCCGTCACTAGGTGATTCTTGATTCAGCGGCATTGTTGGATGAAGCGGCCCAGACCGACATTACGTGTATGTTTACGCGAGACTGGTTCTACCGACGTGCTTCGCACATAGGTGGCTAGTGGGTGTTTGTTTCTCCAGCTTTAGTTGAATCGGATTCAATGAATAGGGTTCTTTCTGAAGATCAAAAAGCAATCACTATACTGTGTTGTGGTTTTTGATGCCTAGGTAAGAACGGTTCTTGCTCACCCCGTAGCAGCCACGTAAAACTTGCAACAATAAAGTAGAGGACGTCTAACTTGTTTTTGCAGGGCATGTTGTGATGTGATATGGTCAAGACATGATGCTAAATTTTATTGTATGAGATGATCATGTTTTGTAACACAGTTATCAACAACTGGCAGGAGCCATATGGTTTTCGCTTTATTGTATGAAATGCAATCGCCATGTAATTGCTTTACTTTATCACTAAGCGGTAGCGATAGTCGTACAGGAAATAGTTGGCGAGATGACAACGATGCTTCGATGGAGATCAAGGTGTCAAGCCATTGACGATGGTGATCATAACGGTGCTTTGGAGATGGAGATCAAAGGCACAAGATGATGATGGCCATATCATATCACTTATATTGATTGCATGTGATGTTTATCCTTTATGCATTGTATTTTGCTTAGTTCAGCGGTAGCATTATAAGATGATCTCTCACTAATTTCAAGGTATAAGTGTTCTCCCTGAGTATGCACCGTTGCTACAGTTCGTCGTGTCGAGACACCACGTGATGATAGGGTGTGATAAGCTCTACGTTCACATACAACGGGTGCAAGCCAGTTTTGCACACGCAGAATACTCGGGTTAAACTTGACGAACCTAGCATATGCAGATATGGCCTCGGAACACTAAGACCGAAAGGTCGAGCATGAATCATATAGTAGATATGATCAACATAGTGATGTTCACCATTGAAAACTACTCCATCTCACGTGATGATCAGACATGGTTTAGTTGATATGGATCACATGATCACTTAGATGATTAGAGAGATGTCTATCTAAGTGGGAGTTCTTAAGTAATTTGATTAATTGAACTTTAATTTATCATGAACTTAGTACCTGATAGTATTTTGCATGTCTATGTTGTTGTAGATAGATGGCGCGTGCTATTGTTCCATTTAATTTTAATTTGTTCCTAGAGAAAGCTAAGTTGAAAGAAGATGGTAGCAATTACACGGACTGGGTCCATAACTTGAGGATTATCCTCATTGCTGCACAGAAGAATTATGTCCTGGAAGCACCGCTAAGTGATAAACCCGCTGCAGAAGCAACATCAGATGTTATGAACACCTGGCAGAGCAAAGCTGATGACTACTCGATAGTTTAGTGTGCCATGCTTTAAGGCTAAGAACCGGGACTTGAACGATGTTTTGAACGTCATGGAGCATATGAGATGTTCCTGGAGTTGAAGTTAATATTTCAAGCAAATGCCTAGATTGAGAGATATGAAATCTCCAATAAGTTCTACAGCTGTAAGATGGAGGAGAATAGTTCTATCAGTGAACATATACTCAGAATGTCTGGGTACCACAACCACTTGACTCAACTAGGAGTTAATCTTCTTGATGATAGTGTCATTGACAGAGTTCTTCAATCACTGCCACCAAGCTACAAGAGCTTCGTGATGAACTATAATATGCAAGGGATGGATAAGACGATTCTCGAGCTCTTCGCAATGCTAAAGGCTGTGGAGGTAGGAATCAAGAAGGAGCATTAAGTGTTGATGGTCAACAAGACCACCAGTTTCAAGAAAAAGGGTAAAGGGAAGAAGGGGAACTTCAAGAAGAACAACAAGCCAGTTGCTGCTCAAGTGAAGAAACCCAAGTCTGGACCTAAGCCCGAGACTGAGTGCTTCTACTGCAAAGGAACTGGTCACTGGAAGCGGAAATGCCCCAAGTATTTGGCAGAGAAGAAGGACGGCAAAGTGAAAGGTATATTTTATATACATGTTATTGAGGTGTACCTTACTAATGCTCGCACTAGTGCCTGGGTATTTGATACTGGTTCAGTTGCTAACATTTGCAACTCGAAACAGGGGCTATGGATTAAGCGAAGATTGGCTAAGGACGAGGTGACGATGCACATGGGAAATGGTTCCAAAGTCGATGTGATCGCGGTCGGCATGCCACCTCTACATCTACCTTCGGGATTAGTATTAGACCTAAATAATTGTTATTTGGTGCTAGCGTTGAGCATGAACATTATATCTGGATCTTGTTTGATGCGATACGGTTATTCATTTAAAACAGAGAATAATGGTTGTTCTATTTATGTGAGTAATATCTTTTATGGTCATGCACCCCTAATGAGTGGTCTATTTTTACTAAATCATGGTAGTAGTGATACACATGTTCATAGTATTGAAGCCAAAAGATGCAGAGTTGATAATGATAGTGCAACTTATTTGTGGCACTGCCGTTTAGGTCATATTGGTGTAAAACACATGAAGAAACTCCATTTTGATGGACTTCTGGAATCACTTGATTATGAATCACTTGGTACTTGCGAACCATGCCTCATGGGCAAGATGACTAAAATGCCGTTCTCCAGAACAATGGAGCGAGCAATAGATTTGTTGGAAATCATACATACTGATGTATGTGGTCCGATGAATGTTGAGGCTCGCCGCGATAAAATAGTGGGATTTTCAATGCAATTCACCGCACATTACATAAAAATTTCTTCTAGATCAATATCAAGGTGTTTCTCAAGGTTATATTCTGGAATATGCTTTGTTATATGTTTCATTTCTTCATAACCCAAAAGCAAACTAAGTTCATTATGATGTGCAAGGGAGATCAAATCATCACAATTTTTGGACATGATACGATCATGAAACAATTTGCATTTGAGATTTAAATGACCATGTTCATTGCAAAGTTCACAAGTATGGTGAAGAAATTTAAATTTTCAGCACAAACATCTAGTCTTTCTTGCAACCATTTAGTTTCCAAATACTTATGCCTCTTGCAAAATCTATCTTCCCTATTTGGTGTGTACTTGTAAATTCTATGGACTCCACAAAAATTGACATGCTTATAAGAGACATTTTCATTATCACTAGTGCAATCATCATTAGTACTATGGATATTCAAGGAGTTCATACTAACAACATTGCAATCATGCTCATCATTCAAAGATTTAGTGCCAAACATTTTAGAGACTTCTTCTAGCATTTGAGCACAATTTTCCTTTCCATCATTCTCACGAAAGATATTAAAAAGATGAAGCGTATGAGGCAAACTCAATTCCATTTTTTTGTAATTTTCTTTTATAAACTAAACTAGTGATAAAAAAAGAAACTAAAAGATTCGATTGCAAGATCTAAAGATGTACCTTCAAGCACTCACCTCCCCGGCAACGGCGCCATAAAAGAGCTTGATGTCTACTACACAACCTTCTTCTTGTAGACGTTGTTGGGCCTCCAAGTGCAGTGGTCTGTAGGACAGTAGCAAATTTCCCTCAAGTGGATGACCTAAGGTTTATCAACCCATGGGAGGCGTAGGATGAAGATGGTCTCTGTTGGTGTCAAAACCGGCGGATCTCGGGTAGGGGGTCCCGAACTGTGCGTCTAGGCTGGATGGTAACAGGAGGCAGGGGACACGATGTTTTACCCAGGTTCGGGCCCTCTTGATGGAGGTAAAACCCTACGTCCTGCTTGATTAATATTGATGATATGGGTAGTACAAGAGTAGATCTACCACAAGATCAGAGAGGCTAAACCCTAGAAGCTAGCCTATGGTATGATTGTATGTTGTGATTGTTGTCCTACGGAATAAAAACCCTTCGGTTTGTATAGACACTGGAGAGGGTTAGGGTTACACAAGGTCGGTTACAAAGGAGGAGATATCCATATACGTATTGCCTAGCTTGCCTTCCACGCCAAGTAGAGTCCCATCCGGACACGAGACGAAGTCTTCAATCTTGTATCTTCATAGTCCAACAGTCCGGCCAAAGGATATATTCCGGCTGTCCGGAGACCCCCTAATCCAGGACTCCCTCAGTATCCCCCGAACCAGGCTTCAATGACGATGAGTCCGGCGCGCAGTATTGTCTTCGGCATTGCAAGGCGGGTTCCTCTCCGAATTCGGTGTACCTGTTGAAATAATGTCCAGTTTCTTGTGAATGTTGCACTCCTTGGCTTCCACGCCCAATAATGGCCAGTTTCCACGTGTCGAGCGAATGTGAAGAGCCAGGGTGTTTTCTCATTTACCCCCCTAGCTGTGTGAATGAGCCGCCTATTTAAAAAGACGAGGATTCAGATCCAAATCACAGCATCCTCCCTTGGCTAGCCTTCATAGGAGCGCACCCGACAGACATCCACTCCATCATGGCCGGTCGACGCAGCTCCTCCTCTTGTACCCCTAGCTCCAAGCCTGGAGATTGGGAGAGATGTTCCGTCCCACACAGCAAATTAGTGATGCTTCGGTCCAAGGGATTTCTTCCCCCAGCGTACCTGGTCCCGGTTCGAGCCGGGCTTGCCACCTATAATGGCGGAGAGCAAGCGGAGAGCCTTCCCAATCCCTCCAAGGGAGAGCGGGTTTGCCTTGTCCCTTATTTGGTAAGAGGGCTCAGATTTCCAATTCATCCGTTTCTCCGGGGGCTCCTGAGTTCTACGGCTCTAGTTGCACAATCGTACGCCTGCCTCCCTGCTGCATATCGCGGGATTCGTAGCCCTTTGCGAGTTGTTTTTGGGTTGTGAAGCTCATTTCGCTCTGTGGAAGAAGTTGTTCTGCCTTGTGCCCCGTTCTCAGAAGGGGTCAATATATCAAGTGGACGGAGCCGAAGTGTGGCGTATTGCCGGGACCGGATACCCGTCCGGGACCCCAAAGAAGACGTCTGAAGACTGACCTTCAGAATGGTTTTATATAGAAGACGTCCCCCTCCCGGATCCTATTCGGATCGGCCTTCCTGAGTTCGATAACGCCCCTTTGAAGAAGCACCGGAGCTGGCGTCCACGGAGCTCCCTGGAGGAAGATGACAGGGACATTCTTTACCTGATGAGCCGGATAAGTTTTTTAGCTCGATCCGGATTGACCATGATCGAGGTCATGGCCACATGTATCATGCGGGGGTGCAGCCGCTTCAGTATAGAGGCCACCCCATGTGGGATTTCACCGGGGAGGATGACGCCACCCGCCACGGCCGCAAAGGGCCGGGATCGGCTGCTGATCTAATAAAGATCTTATCCACTTTGTACAAGGGAGAAGAGGAGGAATTCCTTTGTGTCAACCCACAGGGTGGATTTTCTATGTACAACCCTTCGAGCTGGGTAAGCGGAGACTTTTTATCGCCCATCCATTTCGTATTCCCGTAGTTAAGTATTCATTTTAGCGATTTCATTGCAGGAGCTGCGCCAGGCTGTAAAGGAGATAAACAGCCCTCCTCCACAACCCGTGGACCCTGGACGGTCCCTTGATCTGGCCTCCCAGGAGGATCCAGACATATCTGTGGAGCTGATCGATGGGGTATTTTACCAATCGAGTAATGATAATGCTTTGGTGGCCATTACGGCCGATTACCCTGGGCTAGTTCCAGCCTCACAGGTGACTGAGACCGAAGTCCCAACACTTCAAAAAGGGATCCATCCTTGCGCTTTTTTGATTGTCATATAACAGCCGTGTTTTGCAGGGGAGGTCCTTGGGGCGGAAGGCCGAGCCTGTGGCAACTAGCCAACAAGGGGCCACGAGGCCAGGCGGGCTGAAAAGACCCGCAGTCCGGATTGAGACACCTGCGCAGCAGTACGGTGCACCGTCTTTATTGTAAGCCATTATTCAAAGGCATACTAACGCCCATGCCTTCTTTCAGGAAAAAGAGCGCTCGCCGGACTATACCCGGAGAGGCTATCAATCGCGCCTCCACCAGCCAGGCTCCAAGGCCCGATTCGGAGGCGGGAACGAATACGAGGCGTGCGCCGGGCGCTCCTCCGACAGAGGATGCGGACAAACTGTCCGCCACCAATTCCGAGGTGGAAAGTGCCATGAACCACAGGCGTCGCCGGACTATTCTTCGTGATGCTTGTTTCTCCTAAGAGGCATTTGATGCCTTCAACTCGGGAGACGTGCACCTCCGTGCCGCTCAAAATGGTCTAGCCAGAGCCACAGAGTAGTATGTAAAAGACATACGGGTGAGAAAATTTGATGATTATATATATCAGTAGCCCCTGAGACTTGAAACAGTTAGGATAACTGATTTAAGGATCATTTGTTATGTAGGTTCTTACAGAAAAGAATACTCAACTGTCCCAGGAGCTGGAAGAGTGCAAAGCCCAACTTCAGGCCGCACTGGCCGCAGCAGGGGAGCCCAAAGAGACCCCCTATGGTAACATATCTTTTGAATGATAAGTATCATATAGAATGCGGCGTATATGCAGATCTGACGATAAAATTGCAGATGACGCTGGGGTAAATCCGGATAAGCAACAACTCATACGCCATCTAAAGGCCGGTGAGAACGTGCTTACGAGGGTGAGGCAGGAGAAAAATGATCTCCAAGATGCCAACACCAAGCTGGGCGTGGAACTACAAGATGTTCGCGCCCAACTGTTGGACCCTGTTAAGGAAAATCGGCGACTTTGACGCGGCATATTTAGTAAGTGCTTGAACGAACTTTGAAAAAGAGTTCGGCGAGGAAGCTGGCTGACAGAGTTATGTCTGTAGGTATGCTAACAGGTCGTCCTGACGAGGAAATGCCCGGTTCAACGGGTGATCTTCTTCCCGAGCTCTCACAGCTGCACAAATGAGTTTGGCAGGTGATGCAAGGCGTCGCCCAGTCCTTGTGGCCATCCGTCTCCATACCCGAAGGCCTTGGAGAGCTTGCAGAAAAGCTAAAGGGAGCGCGGCGGCGCTTCCGATTATGGAAGATATCGGCCTACCGTTAGGGCGCCAGGGAAGCCTGGGCGATGGTGAAGACATGTTACACAAAGGCTGACCCGAACCACATGGCCGAAGTCGTATCTGTGGGGCCCGATGGGAAGGAGATCCCTGTGAGCTTAGTGTACGGCCAAGTAGAATTGGCCGCAAAGTATTCCCAACAGGACTGTAGACTAGACAGCCTGTTGGATGGTGTTGAAGAGGAATTCAACCAGTCAAATTGACTATGTAATTTTAAAGTGACATGTATAATGCCTTCTAGCGGGATTGTAGATCGTTTGTCGTGGCAGACCTTTTCGCTTCAACCTCGGGACCCGACAGTCCGGAGTGTATCCGAATACCCTCTCGGTTATGTAAGAACCGGGACATGCGTGGAGACCAGGCGTAGGGGTAATTAGTGCTTTATCAGACAAGTGCCCAACTAGTTATGTTATATTACATGGGTAGTAAGAAACATCTTCCAGGGAGAATAGTTCCGTTAAGGGTTCCTTTCCCTGGGTAAGCATGCCCTAAAGTGCATGTCCAGACTGCGATAAGAAGCGCAGAAAAATCATATGGGGGCATATATGAATAATAAAAGTCATCTTTTGTTCACCGACCGAATATTCCCTTAAGAACGCTAGCTTTCAGCTTCACCCAGTGTGAGGTACACGTCCGGCTGACCCGGCGGTAACAATCACAGAGGTGCTCCCCTTATGCCCTAGCCGAATTAACGGGAATGTAGGGCATAAATACAAGAGCCAGGCAACCTAGCTTGGCCAAAACTTAAGTCATATCGATGCATATAATGGTGAAAAAAGGTACATGCGGAAGTATAACACATGTGTTGGGCGTGATGCCCAGGAAAATAACTTAAGTTTCTATGAAAGAAGCCCCCAGGTATGAAGAGTGCGGCTAGCGCATCTGTAATGTACGAGTGAGGCACAAGGTGACCCTTGAAGGCCTAGAGAAATAAAAGAAAGAAAGGGAAACAAGACAGACGATGCATATGCAGAAAATGGACAAAGGGAGGGGACTAACATAGAGTTCGGTGCTAAGCGTAGAATCTTCGAAGCCTGGCTGCGTTCCATGGGTTCGGCTCGAGTCGACTAGTCGATACGTCCCGCAGTCGGTACGCTCCACCGGTCAGAACTTGGTCGATAATGAAGGGACCTTCCCATTTGGGCTCGAGCTTGTTCTTTTTCTTATCTGGCAGCCGTAGAACTAGTTCGCCAACGTTATAAGTTTTGGCCCATACTTCTCTGCTTTGGTATCTGCGAGCCTGTTGCTGGTAAAATGCGGAACGGGCTTTGGTGACGTCGCGCTCTTCCTCCAAGGTGTCCAGACTGTCCTGCCGATCGAGCTCGGCTTCTCTTTCTTCGTACATGCGCACTCGAGGTGAGTCATGAATTATGTCACAGGGCAGGACTACCTCTGCGCCGTACACCATAAAAACATTGTATATCCGGTACTACGATTCGGCATGGTCCGCAGCCCCCAGAGTACGGAGTCGAGATCCTCTACCCAGTGCGTGTCAGACTCCGTTAAGGAGCGCACTAATCTAGGTTTAATGGCACTCATTATAAGACCATTTGCTCGTTCGACTTGATCGTTGGTTTGTGGGTGATAGACTGAAGCATAATCGAGCTTGATGCCCATTTTGCTGCACCAGAGTTTTACCTCGTTGGCCATGAAGTTCGTGCCGTTATCAGTGATGATGCTGTGGGGGACGCCGTAACAGTGTACAACCCCGGATATGAAATCTATCACCGGTCCGGATTCAGCTGTTTTAACCGGTTCAGCCTCTATCCATTTGGTGAATTTATCCACCATGACCAATAAGTATTTTTTCTTGTGGGTTCCCCCTTTAAGGGGTCCAACCATGTCAAGCCCCCAGACCGCGAAGGGCCATGTAATGGGGATTGTTTGGAGGGCGGTGGGTGGCGTGTGGCTTTGATTTGCAAAGAGCTGGCAACCGGCGCAACGTTGGACCAAGTCCTGTGCATCTGCCCGGGCCGTTGGCCAATAGAATCCTGTACGGAAGGCCTTGCTTACAAGAGCTCGGGCTGCGGCATGATGACCGCTGAGTCCGGCGTGAATTTCTGCCAAAAGGTTCCACCCTTCCTCTTCGGAGATGCACCTTTGAAGGACTCCGGTAGCGCTTTTGTTGTACAATTCTCCCTCATGGACCCTGTAGGCCTTGGATCGCCGCACTATGCAGCGTGCCTCATTTTGGTCCACCGGAAGTTCCTGCCTAGTTAGGTAGGCCAGGAATGGTTCTGTCCATGGGGCAATAATGGCCATTATTTTGTGGGCTGAATGTGTTATTTCGGTGGCGGAGCCTCCGATTGTGTCAGAGAGTTCGGTATCGGGTATTTTGGCCGGGTCCGGACTGTTGTTACCGGTGTCCCCTTCCCATGCTACGGATGGCTTGAAGAGCCGTTCCAAAAATATGTTGGGAGGGACCGCGTCGCGTTTTGCGCCGATGCGGGCGAGGATATCCGCTGCCTGATTGTTTTCCCGAGCCACATGGTGAAATTCGAGCCCCTCGAACCGAGCTGACATTTTTAGGACGACATTGCGATAAGCTGCCATTTTCGGATCCTTGGCATCGAAGTCTCCATTTATCTGGGATATCGCGAGGTTCGAATCCCCGCGCACCTCTAGGCGTTGAATGCCCATGGATACTGCCATCCGGAGACCATGTAGAAGGGCCTCATATTCGGCTGCGTTGTTGTTGTCCGTATACATTATCTGTAGTACGTATTGAACAATATCTCCTATTGGGGACGTCAAAACGACGCCAGCCCCCAGACCAGCCAACATTTTTGGAGCCGTCGAAGTGCATGATCTAGTTTAAATATGTGCCGTACTCTTTAGGGAGTTCGGTTTCCGTCCTCTCAGCGATGAAGTCAGCCAAAACTTGCGACTTAATAGCTCGCCGTGGCTTGTAAGTTATGTCGAACAGGAGGAGCTCAATGGCCCATTTGGCAATCCGGCCCGTCGCATCGCGGTTATTTACAATATCGTTAAGTGGTACTTCCGAGGCTACCATTATCGAACACTCTTGAAAGTAGTGTCGTAGCTTCCGGGATGCCATAAATACCACGTACGCTATCTTTTGATAATGCGGGTACCGTGATTTGCATGGAGTAAGGACAGTGGACACATAGTAAACCGGCTTTTGAAGGGGGAATTTGTGTCTGTCCACTTCTCGCTCGACGACAAGAACAGCGCTTTCTACTTGATGAGTTGCCGCAATGTATAATAGCATTGGTTCGCCAATGTTTGGCGCGGCCAGGACTGGGTTTGTTGCCAATATGGCTTTTATTTCATTGAGTCCAACCGAGGCGGCATCCGTCCACTCGAAGTGTTCAGTGCGCCGGAGGAGGCGATAAAGGGGTAATGCCTTTTCTCCCAAGCGGGAGATAAAGCGGCTTAGAGCCGCCACACATCCAGTCAATTTTTGTATTTGTTTGAGGCCTGTTTGGGTAGCCAACTGTGACAATGCTCGGATTTTGGCCGGATTAGCTTCAATACCTCTACTGGAGACAATGAATCCCAGGAGCTTTCCGGCTGGTACGCCGAAAACACATTTTTCTGGATTGAGCTTGATGTCATATGTTCGGAGGTTGTCAAATGTGAGCCTCAAGTCGTCTACTAGAGTTTCGACATGCTTGGTTTTAACGACCACATCATCCACGTATGCCTCCACTGTTTTGCCGATCTGGTTTGCCAGACATGTCTAAATCATGCGCTGATATGTTGCACCGGCGTTTTTGAGCCCGAAGGGCATTGTGTTGAAGCAGAATGGGCCGTATGGTGTGATGAATGCCGTTGCAGCTTGGTCTGGCTCCGCCATTTTAATTTGATGGTAGCCGGAGTATGCGTCGAGGAAACACAATGAATCGTGTCCTGCGGTAGCATCGATGATTTGATGATGCGGGGGAGGGGGAAGGGATCCTTTGGGCAGGCCTTGTTAAGGTCCTTAAAATCGACGCACAAGCACCATGATTTGTCCTTCTTTGGTACCATCACCAGGTTTGCTAGCCAGTCCGGATGTTTTATGTCTCTGATGAATCCGACCTCCATGGCTAGTTCCTCTCCCATGGCTTGTCTCTTAGGCTTAGAGAAACGTCGAAGAGCCTGCTTGACTGGCTTGAATCCTTTTAGGATATTTAGGCTATGCTCAGCCAACCTGCGTGGGATTCCTGGCATGTCTGAAGGGTGCCAGGCAAAAATGTCCCAGTTCTCGCGTAGGAACTCTCGCAGTGTGGAGTCGACATCAGGGTTTAATTGTGCCCCGATGGAAGCTATTTTTGTAGGGTCCATTGGATGGACTTGGAATTTGACTATTTCGTCCGCCGGTTTAAAGGAGGTGGACTTGGATCTTTTATCGAGTATCGCATCGTCCCTGTTCACCGTGGAGCGCAGCGCGGTTAGTTCCTCGACCGCTAGGGCTTCGGATAGTGCCTCGAGGGCCAGTGCGGCTGTCTTATTTTCGGCGCAGATTGCTATGTCTGGATCACTAGCAAGAGTGATGATTCCGTTGGGCCCGGGCATTTTGAGCTTCATGTACCCGTAATGGGGTATGGCTTGGAAGATTGTAAACGCCTCCCGCCCTAGTAGAGTGTGATATGCGCTGCTGAACAGGGCCACTTGGAATGTAATTTCTTTGGACCTGTAACTATCCGGCGTGCCGAATACCACATCTAGTGTGATTTTCCCAGCATAACATGCTTCCCGACTGGGTTGTGCTACTTTGCTCAATGCGGCTCCAGTCTATTTCCATCTTTTGAAGAGTTTCCTCATAGATGAGGTTTAATCTGCTGCCGCCGTCCATGAGTACCTTGGTGAGTCGAAAGCCGTCCACGATTGGACTGAGGACCAGTGCAGCTGGTGCTCGGGCTGTTCAGAATTTGGGTTCATCACTGGCATTGAAGGTAATAGCCGTGTCACTCCAAGGATTTATTTCTGCTACATGGCAGATTTCGGCCATGCTGCGGAGTGTTCGATTGCGTTTATTATTTGACGCGAAGGTCTCAAAGACCGTTAACACCGTATTGTTGTCCACGGGATGGTGCTCTGTGGTTTTTGGGAGGAGTAAATCCTCACCACTTTTGGCCACCTGCCGGAGTATCCAACATGCTCTAAGGCTGTGCGTTGGTATTGCATCCGCTATACTATGAATTTTGCAGGGTCCGTTGAGCCATCCCTCCAGTACGGTTCCTTGCCCCATAGAGGGCTTTTGCTTTTTGGTAGTTAACCCAGGTATATTGTGATAATGCACCCTTTTATTTCGGACTGGGTTTGTATTCAGGGCCGGGTTATCCCAAAATTTTATTTCGGTTTTCCAGGCGCTTTCCATCGCACAATACTTTCGTACTATGGACACCAAGTTGGCAAAGCGTGTAATTTCGCGGCGACTTATGGCGTTGAGGATTCCCTTCTCCGTGCAATTATTGCAGAAGAATGAAATTGCATCTTCCTCGTGGCAGTCCTTTATCCTGTTCATGACCAGGAGGAATCTGGCCCAGTAATGGTGTACTGTTTCTTCGGGCTCTTGCCTAATTTGGGATAGATCGCGTATGTTTGGGTGGGTGGGTGGAATTGAATCCAAATCCTTACCCAATCTGAGACTCAGGGGCCAAGGAGTTTCCGAACTCGAAAGTTTGGATTCTTGGATGTTTTCTGATAAATCTAGCCCGCTGCCTGATTCTAGGTTCAGGCCTTGAGCGACGTCCTCCCCTCCACGGGTATCCGGCTTGGAGCGATCGGGAATCCGGACATAGCTAGTCCTTAAGATATATGAAGGGTTGCCGCATTGTTCCTCCACCACTGCAACGTGATGGGTGACCTGGGGAGAGTTGATCTGTCTCAGATCGGGTTTAGGCCCAATCTGATTGTAGTCTGTAGCGACTCCCAGGGCGGCGATGCGATCCAAGAGCTCATTCAAGGAAGAGAGCTCCATTGGATCTAATTGCTCGGCGAGTTCCGAGTTGACGTGAAGATTGCTTTTGATGACCCGAGAAGTCATCGTCGGCGTAGCGGCCGAACAGGCGGTCATAAGAAAACCACCTAGCCGGAGAGTTTGGCCGATAGATAAAGCTCCCTCAGCAATAGTGTCGTCTTTAAAGACGGGATGAGACATCCTTCCTAGTGGCGATGGCACAGCGGAACTCTCAATGAAAGCACCAATGTTGGTATCAAAACCGGCGGATCTTGGGTAGGGGGTCCCGAACTGTGCGTCTAGGCCGGATGGTAACAGGAGGCAGGGGACACGATGTTTTACCCAGGTTCGGGCCCTCTTGATGGAGGTAAAACCCTACGTCCTGCTTGATTAATATTGATGATATGGGTAGTACAAGAGTAGATCTACCACAAGATCAGAGAGGCTAAACACTAGAAGCTAGCCTATGGTATGATTGTATGTTGTGATTGTTGTCCTACGGACTAAAAACCCTTCAGTTTGTATAGACACCGGAGAGGGTTAGGGTTACACAAGGTCGGTTACAAAGGAGGATATATCCATATATGTATTGCCTAGCTTGACTTCCACGCCAAGTAGAGTCCCATCCGGACATGAGACGAAGACTTCAATCTTGTATCTTCATAGTCCAACAGTCCAGCCAAAGGATATAGTCCGCCTGTCCGGACACCCCCTAATCCAGGACTCCCTCAGTCTCTCTCAAGCAACCCTGCAACCAAATAACAAAGAGTCTCTTGTGTCCCCAACACACCAAATACAATGGTAAATTGTATAGGTGCACTAGTTCGGCGAAGAGATGGTGATACAAGTGCAATATGGATGGTAGATATAAGTTTTTGTAATCTGAAAATATAAAAACAGCAAGGTAACAAGTGGTAAAAGTGAGTGTAAACGGTATTGCAATGCTAGGAAAAAAGGCCTAGGGTTCATACTTTCACTAGTGCAAGTTCTCTCAACAATATTAACATAATTGGATCATATATCTATACCTCAACATGCAACAAAGAGTCACTCCAAAGTCACTAATAGCGGAGAACAAACAAAGAGATTATGGTAGGGTACGAAACCACCTCAAAGTTATCCTTTCTGATCGATCTATTCAAGAGTCCGTAGTAAAATAACACAAAGCTATTCTTTCTGTTTTATCTATCATAGAGTTCGTACTAGAATAACACCTTAAGACACAAATCAACCAAAACCCTAATGTCACCTAGATACTCCAATGTCACCTCAAGTATCCATGGGTATGATTATACGATAAGCATCACACAATCTCAGATTCATCTATTCAGCCAACACAAAGAACTTCAAAGAATGCCCCAAAGTTTCTATCGGAGAGTCAAGACGAAATCGTGTGCCAACCCGTATGCATAAGTTCACGAGGTCACGGAACTCGCAAGTTGATCACCAAAACATACATCAAGTGGATCATGTGATATCCCATTATCACCATAGATAAGCACATGCAAGACATACATCAAGTGTTCTCAAATCCTTAAAGACTCAATCCGATAAGATAACTTCAAAGGGAAAACTCAATTCATCACAAGAGAGTAGAGGGGGAGAAACATCATAAGATCCAACTATAATAGCAAAGCTCACGATACATCAAGATCGTGCCAACTCAAGAACACGAGAGAGAGAGAGAGATCAAACACATAGCTACTGGTACATACCCTTAGCCCCGAGGGTGAACTACTCCCTCCTCGTCATGGAGAGCACCGGGATGATGAAGATGACCACCGGAGAGGGATTCCCCCCTCCCGCAGGGTGCCGGAACGGGTCTAGATTGGTTTTCGGTGGCTACAGAGGCTTCCGGCGGCGGAACTCCCGATCTATTCTGCTCCTCGATGTTTTTAGGGTATATTGATATATATAGGCGAAAGAAGTTGGTCAGGGGAGCCACGAGGGGCCCACGAGGGTGAGGGCGCACCCAAGGGGGGCAGGGGCGCCGCCCTGCCTCGTGGCCACCTCGAAGCTGCCCTGACGTCTACTCCAAGTCTTGTGGATTGCTTCCATTCCAAAAATAACTCTCCCGAAGGTTTCATTCCGTTTGGACTTCGTTTGATATTCCTTTTCTTTGAAACACGGAAATAGGCAAGAAAACAACCATTTGGGCTGGGCCTCCAGTTAATAGGTTAGTTCCAAAAATAATATAGAAGTGTATAATAAGGCCCATAAACATCCAAAACAGATAATATAATAGCATGGAACAATCAAAGTTATAGATACGTTGGAGACGTATCAGCGTCCCCAAGCTTAATTCCTGCTCGTCCTCGAGTAGGTAAATGATAAAAACAGAATTTTTGATGTGGAATGCTACCTAACATATTTATCCATGTAATTCTCTTTATTGTGGCTAGAATATTCAGATCCGAAAGATTCAAGAGAAAAGTTTAATATTGACATAAAAATAATAATACTTCAAGCATACTAACAAAGTAATCATGTCTTCTCAAAATAACATGGCCAAAGAAAGCTATCCCAACAAAATCATATAGTCTGGTATGCTCTATCTTCATCACACAAAATATTTAAATCATGTACAACCCCGATGACAAGCCAAACAATTGTTTCATACTTTTGATGTTCTCAAACTTTTTCAATCTTCACGCAATACATGAGCATGAGCCATGGACATAGCACTATAGGTTGAATAGAATGGTGGTTGTGGAGAAGACAAAAAGGATAAGATGGTCTCACATCAACTAGGCGTATCAACGGGCTATGGAGATGCCCATCAATACATATCAATGTGAGTGAGTAGGGATTGCCATGCAACGGATGCACTAGAGCTATAAGTGTATGAAAGCTCAAAAAGAAACTAAGTGGGTGTGCATCCAACTTGCTTGCTCACGAAGACCTAGGGCATTTTGAGGAAGCCCGTCATTGGAATATACAAGCCAAGTTCTATAATGAAAGATTCCCACTAGTATATGAAAGTGACAACATAGGAGACTCTCTATCATGAAGATCATGGTGCTACTTTGAAGCACAAGTGTGGTAAAAGGATAGTAGCATTGCCCCTTCTCTCTTTTTCTCTCATTTTTTTCAATTTTTTTTGTTTTTTGTTTTTTTATTTGGGCCTTTTCTCTTTTTTATGGACTCTTTTTTTTCGTCCGGAGTCTCATCCCGACTTGTGGGGGAATCATAGTCTCCATCATCCTTTCCTCACATGGGACAATGCTCTAATAATGATGACCATCACACTTTAATTTACTCTTTGTGAGCTCTTATTTATTTTGTTCGAGATTGCAAGACCTTGTTGAAGTTATTTGATATTTATTAAGGTGGCCGTATGCATCGTTCTGATGCAGAGGCTGGGGAGCTCCCCCTTTTCAGAAAAAACAACTCAAGAACTACAACTCAATACTTAGAACAAAATATGACTCCATGTGAATGCCTCCAGCGGTGTACCAGGATGTGCAATGATGCATGAGTGACATGTATGAAGAATTATGAATGGTGGCTTTGCCACAAATACGATGTCAACTACATGATCATGCAAGCAATATGACAATGATGAAGCGTGTCATAATAACGGAAAGGTGGAAAGTTGCATGGCAATATATCTTAGAATGGCTAGGGAAATGCCATAATAGGTAGGTATGGTGGCTGTTTTGAGGAAGGTATATGATGGGTTTATGGTACCGGCGAAAGTTGCGCGATACTAGAGAGGCTAGCAATGGTGGAAGGGTGAGAGTGCGTATAATCCATGGACTCAACATTAGTCATAAAGAACTCACATACTTATTGCAAAAATCTATTAGTTATCGAAACAAAGTATTACGCACATGTTCCTAGGGGGATAGATTGGTAGTAAAAGACCATCGCCCGTCCCCGACCACCACTCATAAGGAAGACAATCAATAAATAAATCATGCTCCGACTTCATCACGTAATGGTTCACCATACGTGCATGCTACGGGAATCACAAACTTTAACACAAGTATCTGTCAAATTCACAACTACTCAACTAGCATGACTCTAATATCACCATCTTCATATCTCAAAACAATCATCAAGTATCAAACTTCTCATAGTATTCAATGCACTTTATATGAAAGTTTTTATTATACCCCTCTTGGATGCCTATCATATTAGGACTAAACTCATAACCAAAGCAAACTACCATGCTGTTCTAAAAGACTCTCAAAATAATATAAGTGAAGCATAAGAGTTCAACAATTTCTTCAAAATAAAACCACCGCCGTGCTCTAAAAAGATATAAGTGAAGCACTAGAGCAAACAACAAACTACTCAGAAAGATATAAGTGAAGATCAATGGGTAGTCGAATAATTATGCAACTATGTGAAGACTCTCTAACATTTAATAATTTTAGATCTTGGTATTTTATTCAAACAGCAAGCAAAACAAAATAAAATAAAATGACGCTCCAAGCAAAACACATATCATGTGGTGAATAAAAATATAGCTCCAAGCAAAGTTACGGACGAACGAAGACGAAAGAGGGGATGCCATCTGGGGCATCCCCAAGCTTAGGATCTTGGTTGTCCTTGAATATTACCTTGGGGTGCCTTGGGAATCTCCAATTTTAGTCTCTTGCCACTCCTTATTCCATAGTCCATCGAATCTTTACCCAAAACTTGAAAACTTCACAACACAAAACTTAACAGAAAACTCGTAAGCTCCGTTAGTATAAGAAAATAAATCACCAATTAGGTACTATTGTGAACTCATTCTGAATTCATATTGGTGTAATATATACTGTATGCCAACTCATCTATGGTTCATACCCTCCGATACTACTCATAGATTCATCAAAATAAGCAAACAACACATAGAACATAGAATCTGTCAAAAACAGAACAGTCTGTAGTAATCTGGATCAAACGTATACTTCTGGAACCCCAAAAATTCTAAAAAATAATTCTGGACGTGAGGAATTTATCTATTAATCATCTGCAAAAAGAATCAACTTAATCTCACTCTCCAGTAAAATATGGCAGCAAATCTCGTGAGCGCTAAAGTTTCTATTTTTACAGCAAGATTGCAAAGACTTTCCCCAAGTCTTCCCAAAGGTTCTACTTGGCACAAACACTAATTAAAACATAAAACCACATCTAAACAGTGGCTAGATAAATTATTTATTACTAAACAGGAGCAAAAAGCAAGGAACAAAAATAAAATTGGGTTGCCTCCCAACAAGCGCTATTGTTTAACGCCCCTAGCTAGGCATGATGATTTCAATGATGCTCACATAAAAGATAAGAATTGTAACATAAAGAGAGCATCATGAAGAATATGGATAGCACATTTAAGTCTAACCCACTTCCTATGCATAGGGATTTTGTGAGCAAACAACTTATGGGAACAATAATCAACTAGCATAGGAAGGCAAAACAAGCATAACTTCAAAACTTTAAGCACATAGACGGGAAACTTGATATTATTGCAATTCCTACAAGCATATGTTTCCCCCTCATAGTAATTTTCAGTAGCATCATGATTGAATTCAACAATATAACCATCACATAGAGCATTCTTATCATGATCTACAAGCATAGAAAATTTACTACTCTCCACATAAGCAAAATTCTTCTCATTCAGAATAGTGGGTGTATCATAAGAGACTGGAATACTATAAATTGTTTCCACATTAAAGGAGTAATGTTCAGAAAAGGGTAATCATAATCATGACAAGTTTTATAAATACAATCATCACTACTTTTTATAGCATAAGTGTCATCACAATAATCATCATAGGTAGCAACTTTGTTCTCATCATAATCAATTGAAACCTCTTCCAAGATAGTGGAATCATTACTAAATAAAGTCATGACCTCTCCAAATCCACTTTCATAATTATCACAATAAGATTCAACATCCTCCAAAATAATGGGGTCATTACTTCCTAAAGTTGACACTCTTCCAAACCCACTTTCATCAATATAATCATCATAAGTAGGAGGCATGCTATCATCATAACAAATTTGCATATCAAAACTTGGGAGGCTAGAAATATCATCTTCATTAAAGATAGCATCCCCAAGCTTGGGACAAACATTAATTGCAGCAAATATATTCTCAAACATGTCATTCTCATCAAACATAGCATCCCCAAGCTTGGGCCTTTTCATATCATAAGCATAATCACTCTCATCATTAATAGTATGGATAGCACCAATAGTATAGCAATTATCATCATCACAATGAGTAACAGGGGCAACATCATTTGGGAGGGATACCTCTTTACCTTTACTTCTCCGTCTTTTGTTTTCTTCTTCACATTATGTGTGGGTTTAATCCTCTTTTCGGAGCTCCTTATTAATGAGATTGGTTGAATAGAAGGCTCCTCCTCCTTACCTGATTCATCATAAGAAATAATAGGAGGATATTGGGAAGCCCCTACCCTTTCATTAGTATTCTCTTCATCCTCTATTTGTTTTCTTTTCTTTATGTAATTGGCAATATAAGGATTTTCAATGCAATTCACCGCACAGTACATAAAAATTTCTTCTAGATCAATATCAAGGAATTTCTCAAGGTTATATTATGGAATATGCTTAGTTATACGTTTCATTTCTTCATAACCCAAAAGCAAATTAAGTTCATTATGATGTGCAAGGGAAATCAAATCATCACAATTTTTGGACGCGATACGATCATGAAACAATTTGCATTTGATATTTAAATGACCATGTTCATTGCAAAGTTCACAAGTATGGTGAAGAAATTTTAAATTTCAGCACAAACATCTAGTCTTTCTTGCAACCATTTAGTTTACAAATACTTATGCCTCTTGCAAAATCTATCTTCCCTATTTGGTGTGTACTTGCAAATTCTATGCACTCCACAAAAATTGACATGCTTATAAGAGACATTTTCATTATGACTAGTGCAATCATCATTAGTACTATGGATATTCAAGGAGTTCATACTAACAACATTGCAATCATGCTCATCATTCAAAGATTTAGTGCCAAACATTTTAGAGACTTCTTCTAGCATTTGAGCACAATTTTCCTTTCCATCATTCTCACGAAAGATATTAAAAAGATGAAGCGTATGAGGCAAACTCAATTCCATTTTTTTTGTAATTTTCTTTTATAAACTAAACTAGTGATAAAACAAGAAACTAAAAGATTTGATTGCAAGATCTAAAGATGTACCTTCAAGTACTCACCTCCACGGCAACGGCACCAGAAAAGAGCTTGACGTCTACTACACAACCTTCTTCTTGTAGACGTTGTTGGGCCTCCAAGTGCAGAGATCTGTAGGACATTAGCAAATTTCCCTCAAGTGGATGACCTAAGGTTTATCAATCCGTGGGCGCGTAGGATGAAGATGGTCTCTCTCAAGCAACCCTGCAACTAAATAACATAGAGTCTCTTGTGTCCCCAACACACCCAATACAATGGTAAATTGTATAGGTGCACTAGTTCGGCGAAGAGATGGTGATACAAGTGCAATATGGATTGTAGATATAGGTTTTTGTAATGTGAAAATATAAAAACAGCAAGGTAACAAGTGGTAAAAGTGAGCGTAAACGGTATTGCAATGCTAGGAAACAAGGCCTAGGGTTCATACTTTCACTAGTGCAAGTTCTCTCAACAATAATAACATAATTGGATCATATATCTATCCCTCAACATGCAACAAAGAGTCACTCCAAAGTCACTAATAGCGGAGAACAAACGAAGAGATTATGGTAGGGTACGAAACCACCTCAAAGTTATCCTTTCTGATCGATCTATTCAAGAGTCCGTAGTAAAATAACACAAAGCTATTCTTTCCGTTCGATCTATCATAGAGTGCGTACTAGAATAACACCTTAAGACACAAATCAACCAAAACCCTAATGTCACCTAGATACTCCAATGTCACCTCAAGTATCCATGTGTATGATTCTACGATATGCATCACACAGTCTCAGATTCATCTATTCAGCCAACACAAAGAACTTCAAAGAATGCCCCAAATTTTCTACTTGAGAGTCAAGACGAAAACGTGTGCCAACCCCTATGCATAAGTTCACGAGGTCAGGAACTCGCAAGTTGATCACCAAAACATACATCAAGTGGATCACGTGATAGCCATTGTCACCACAGATAAGCATATGCAAGACATACACCAAGTATTCTCAAATCCTTAAAGACTCAATCCGATAAGATAACTTCAAAGGGAAAACTCAGTTCATCACAAGAGAGTAGAGGGGGAGAAACATCATAAGATCCAACTATAATAGCAAAGCTCGCGATACATCAAGATCGTGCCAACTCAAGAACACGAGAGAGAGAGAGAGAGATCAAACACATAGCTACTGGTACATACCCTTAGCCCCGAGGGTGAACTACTCCATCCTCATCATGGAGAGCGTCGGGATGATGAAGATGACCACCGGAGAGGGATTCCCCCCTCCGGCAGGGTGCCGAAATGAGTCTAGATTGGTTTTCGGTGGCTACGGAGGCTTCTGGCGGCGGAACTCCCGGTCTATTCTTCTCATCGATGTTTTTAGGGTATATTGATATATATAGGCGAAAGAAGTCGGTCAGGGGAGCCACGAGGGGCCCACGAGGGTGGGGGCGCACCCAAGGGGGGCAGACGCGCCTCCCTGCCTTGTGGCCACCTCGAAGCTTCCCTGACGTCTACTCCAAGTCTCCTGGATTGCTTCCGTTCCAAAAATAACTCTCCCGAAGGTTTCATTCCGTTTGGACTCCGTTTGATATTCCTTTTCTTTGAAACACTGAAATAGGCAAGAAAACAACAATTTGGGTTGGGCCTCCGGTTAATAGGTTAGTCCCAAAAATAATATAAAAGTGTATAATAAAGCCCATAAACATCCAAAACAGATAATATAATAGCATGGAACAATCAAAAATTATAGATACGTTGGAGACGTATCAGCGGTGGGTATCGTTATTTTCTCACCTTCACAGGTGATTTGAGCATATATGGGTATATCTACTTAATGAAACATAAGTCTGAGACATTTGAAAAGTTCAAAGAATTTCAGAGTGAAGTGGAAAATCATGGTAAGAAGAAAGTCAAGTTTCTACGATCTAATCGTGGAGGCGAATATTTGAGTTATGAGTTTGGACTTCATTTGAGACAATGCGGAATAGTTTCGCAACTCACGCCACCTAGAACACCACAGCGTAATGGTGTGTCTGAATGTCGTAATCGTACTTTACAAGATATGGTGCGATCTATGATGTCTCTCACTGATTTACCGCTATCGTTTTGGGGTTACGCTTTAGAGACAGCTGCATTCACGTTAAATAGGGCACCATCTAAATCCGTTGAGATGACACCACATGAACTGTGGTTTGGTAAGAAACCCAAGTTGTCGTTTCTTAAAGTTTGGGGCTACAATGCTTATGTGAAAAAGCTTCAACCTGATAAGCTCGAACCCAAACAATGTGTCTTCATAGGACACCCAAAGGAAACTGTTGGGTACACCTTCTATCACAGATCTGAAGGCAAGATATTCGTTGCTAAGAATGGATCCTTTCTAGAGAAGGAGTCTCTCTCGAAAAAAGTGAGTGGGAGGAAAGTAGAACTTGACGAGGTAATTGTATCTTCTCCCTTATTGGAAAGTAGTTCATCATTGAAATCAGTTCCAGTGATTCCTACACCAGTAAGCGAGGAAGCTAATGATGAAACTTCTGATCAAGTTACTACCGAACCTCGTAGGTCAACCAGAGTAAGATCCGCACGAGAGTGGTATGGTAATCCTATTCTGGAAGTCATGTTGCTTGACCATGACAAACCTACAAACTATGAGGAAGCGACGATGAGCCCAGATTTCGCAAAATGGCTTGAAGCCATGAATTCTGAGATGGGATCCATGTATAAGAACAAAGTGTGGACTTTGGTTGACTTGGCCGATGCTCGGTAGGTCATAGAGAATAAATGGATCTTCAAGAAGAATACTGACGCTGACGGTAATGTTACTGTCTACAAAGCTCGACTTGTTGCAAAAGGATTTCGACAAGTTCAAGGAGTTGACTACGATGAGACCTTCTCACCCGTAGCGATGCTTAAGTCCGTCCGAATCATGTTAGCAATTGCCGCATTTTATGATTATGAAATTTAGCAAATGGATGTCAAAACAACGTTCCTTAATGGATATCTTAAAGAAGAGTTGTATATGATGCAACCACAAGGTTTTGTCAATCCAAAAAGTGCTAACAAAGTGTGCAAGCTCCAGCGATCCATTTATGGACTGTGCAAGCCTCTCAGAGTTGGAATATACGCTTTGATAGTGTGATCAAAGAATATGGTTTTATACAGACTATTGGAGAAGCCTGTATTTACAAGAAAGTGAGTGGGAGCTCCATAGCATTTCTATATTATATGTAGATGACATATTGTTAATCGGAAATGATACTGAATTTCTGAATAGCATAAAAGGATACTTGAATAAGAATTTTTCAATGAAAGACCTCGGTGAAGCTGCTTATATATTGGGTATCAAGATCTATAGAGATAGATCAAGACGCTTAATTGGAATTTCACAAAGCACATACCTTGATAAAGTTTTGAAGAAGTTCAAAATGGATCAGGCAAAGAAAGGGTTCTTGCATGTATTACAAGGTGTGAAGTTGAGTCAGACTCAATGCCCGACCACTGCAGAAGATAGAGAGAAAATGGAAGGTGTTCCCTATGCTTAAGCCATAGGTTCTATCATGTATGCAATGCTGTGTACCAGACCTGATGTGTGCCTTGCTATAAGTGTAGCAGGGAGGTACCAAAGTAATCCAGGAGTGGATCACTAGACAATGGTCAAGAACATCATGAAATACCTAAAAAGGACTAAGGATATGTTTCTCGTGTATGGAGGTGACAAAGAGCTCATCATAAACGGTTACGTCGATGCAAGCTTTGACACTGATCCAGATGACTCTAAGTCACAAACCGGATACATGTTTTTATTGAATGGTGGAGCTGTCAGTTGGTGCAGTTCCAAGCAGAGTGTCGTGGTGAGATCTACGTGTGAAGCGGAATATATAGCTACTTCAGAAGCAACAAATGAAGGAGTCTAGATGAAGGAGTTCATATCCGATCTAGGTGTCGTACCTAGTGCATCGGGTCCAATGAAAATCTTTTGTGACAATACTGGTGCAATTGCCTTGGCAGAGGAATCCAGATTTCACAAGAGAACCAAGCACATCAAGAGATGCTTCAATTCCATCCGCGGTCAAGTCAAGGAGAGAGACATAGAGATTTGCAAGATACATACAGATCTGAATGTTGCAAACCCGTTGACTAAGCTTCTCTCATGAGCAAAACATGATTAGCACCTAGACTCCATGGGTGTTAGAATCATTACAATGTAATCTAGATTATTGAGTCTAGTGCAAGTGGGAGACTGAAAGAAATATGCCCTAGAGGCAATAATAAAGTTGTTATTTATATTTCATTATATCATGATAAATGTTTATTATTCATGCTAGAATTGTATTAACCGGAAACTTAGTACATGTGTGAATACATAGACAAACAGAGTGTCACTAGTTTGCCTCTACTTGACTAGCTCGTCGAATCAATGATGGTTATGTTTCCTAACCATAGACATGAGTTGTCATTTGATTAACGGGATCACATCATTAGAGAATGAAGTGGTTGACTTGACCCATCCGTTAGCTTAGCACGATGATCGTTTAGTTTGTTGCTTTTGGTTTCTCCATAACTATACTTGTTCCTATGACTATGAGATCATGCAACTCCCAAATACCGGAGGAACACTTTATGTGTTACCAAACGTCACAACATAACAGGGTGATTATAAAGGTACTCTACAGGTGTCTCCGATGGTGTTTGTTGAGTTGGCATGGATCAAGATTAGGATTTTCACTCCGATTGTCGGAGAGGTATCTCTGGGCCCTCTCGGTAATGCACATCACTATAAGTCTTGCAAGCAATGTGACTAATGAGTTAGTTACGGGATGTAGCATTACGGAGCGAGTAAAGAGACTTGCCGATAATGATATTGAACTAGGTATTGAGATACCGACGATCGAATCTCGGGCAAGTAACATACAGATGACAAAGGGAACAACGTATACCGTTATGCGGTTTGACCGATAAAGATCTTTGTAGAATATGTAGGAACCAATATGAGCATCCAAGTTCTGTTATTGGTTATTGACCGGAGATGAGTCTCGGTCATGTCTACATAGTTCTCGAACCCATAGGGTCCGCACACTTAACGTTCGATGACGATCGGTATTACGAGTTTGTGTGTTTTGATGTACCGAGGGTAGTTCGGAGTCCCGGATTTGAACAGGTACATGACGACGAGTCTCAAAATGGTCGAGGCGTAAAGATCGATATATTGGAAGCCTATATTTGGACATCGGAATGGTTCCGAGTGGTTCGGGCATTTTTCCGGAGTACGGGGAGGTTACCGGAACCCCTCGGGGAGTATATGGGCCTTATTGGGCCTTAGTGGAATAGAGGAGAGGGAAGGGAAAAGAGGGAGGCATGCCCCCCAAGCCCAATCCGAATTGGGAGGGAGGCCGGCCCCGTTTCCTTCCTCCCTCTCTCCTCCTTCATTCCTTTCCTACTCCTACTTGGAAGGGCTCCTACTTCTACTAGGAAAGGGGGGAATCCTACTCCCGGAGGGAGTAGGACTCCCCCAGGGCGCGCCATAGAGAGGGCCGACCTCCCCCCTCCTCCACTCCTTTATATACGGGGGAGGGGGCACCCCATGGACACACAAGTTGATCAGTTGATCTTTTAGCCGTGTGCGGTGCCCCCCTCCACCATAATCCACCTCAGTTATATCGTAGCGGTGCTTAGGCGAAGCCCTGTTCCGGTAATATCATCATCACTGTCATCACGCCGTTGTGCTGACGAAACTCTCCCTCGAAGCTCTACTGGATCGTGAGTTCGCGGGACGTCACCGAGCTGAACATGTGCAGATAGCGGAGGTGTCGTACGTTCGGTACTAGGGATCGGTCGATCGTGAAGACATACAACTGCATCAACCGCGTTGTCATAACGCTTTCGCTTACGATTTACGAGGGTACGTGGACGACACTCTTCCCTTTCGTTGCTATGCATCACCATGATCTTGTGTGTGCGTAGGAATTTTTTTGAAATTACTGCGTTCCCCAATAGAGGATTATCCTCATTGCTGCACAGAAGAATTACATCCTGGAAGCACCACTAGGTGACAAACCCGCTGCAGGAGCAACGCCAGATGTTATGAATACCTGGCAGAGCAAAGCTGATGACTACTCGATAGTTCAGTGTGCCATGCTTTACGGCTTAGAACCGGGACTTCAACGACGTTTTGAATGTCATGGCGCATATGAGATGTTCCAGGAGTTGAAGTTAATATTTCAAGCAAAATGCCCGGCTTGAGAGATATGAAGTCTCCAATAAGTTCTACAGCTGCAAAATAGAGGAGAATAGTTCTGTCAGTGAACATATACTTAGAATGTCTGGGTACCACAACCACTTGACTCAGCTAGGACTTAATCTCCCTGATGATAGTGTCATTGACAGAGTTCTTCAATCACTGCCACCAAGCTACAAGAGCTTCGTGATGAACTATAATATGCAAGGGATGGATAAGATGATTCCTGAGCTCTTCGCAATGCTAAAGGTTGCGGAGGTAGAAATCAAGAAGGAGCATCAAGTGTTGATGGTCAACAAGACCACTAGTTTCAAGAAAAAGGGTAAAGGGAAGAAGGGGAACTTCAAGAAGAACAACAAGCCAGTTGCTGCTTAAGTGAAGAAACCCAAGTCTGGACCTAAGCCTTAAACTGAGTGCTTCTACTGCAAAGGGACTGGTCACTGGAAGCGGAACTGCCCCAAGTATTTGGCGGAGAAGAAGGATGGCAAAGTGAAAGGTATATTTGATATACATGTTATTGAGGTGTACCGTACTAATGCTCGTAGTAGTGCCTGGGTATTTGATACTGGTCCAGTTGCTAATATTTGCAACTCGAAACAGGGGCTACGGATTATTCGAAGATTGGCTAAGGACGAGGTGACGATGCGCGTGGGAAATGGTTCCAAAGTCGATGTGATCGCCATCTGCACACTACCTCTAGGTCTACCTTCGGGATTAGTTTTATACCTAAATAATTGTTATTTGGTGCCAGCGTTGAGCATGAACATTATATATGGATCTTGTTTGATGCCAGACGGTTATTCATTTAAATCGGAGAATAATGGTTGTTCTATTTACATGAGTAATATCTTTTATGGTCATGCACCCTTGATGAGTGGTCTATTTTTACTAAATCTTGATAGTAGTGATACATATATTTATAGTATTGAAGCCAAAAGATGCAAAGTTGATAATGAAGTGCAACTTATTTGTGGCACTGGCATTTGGGTCATATTGGTGTAAAGCGCATGAAGAAACTCCATTCTGATGGACTTCTAGAATCACTTGATTATGAATCACTTGGTACTTGCGAACCATGCCTCATGGGCAAGATGACTAAACCTTCGTTCTCCGGAACGATGGAGCGAGCAACGGAGTTATTGGAAATCATACATACTGATGTATGTGATTGAATGAACATTGAGGCTCGCGGCAAATATCGTTATTTTCTCACCTTCACAGATGATTTAGCAGATATGGGTATATCTAATTAATGAAACATAAGTCTGAAACATTTGAAAAGTTCAAAGAATTTGAAAGTGAAGTGGAAAATCATCGTAACAATAAAATAAAGTTTCTATGATCTGATCGTGGAGGAGAATATTTGAGTTACGAGTTTGGTATTCATTTGAAACAATGCAGAATAGTTTCGCAACTCACGCCACCAGAAACACTACAGCGTAATGGTGTGCCCGAACGTCGTAATCGCACTTTACTAGATATGGTGCGATCTATGATGTCTCTCACTGATTTACCGCTATTATTTTGGGGTTATGCTTTATAGACAGCTGCATTCACGTTTAATAGAGCACCGTCTAAATCCGTTGAGACGACACCTTTTGAACTGTGGTTTGGCAAGAAACCGAAGTTGTCATTTCTTAAAGTTTGGGGCTACGATGCTTATGTGAAGAAACTTCAACCTGATAAGCTTGAACCCAAATTGGAGAAATGTGTCTTCATAGGATACCCAAAGGAGACTATTGGGCACACCTTCTATCACAGGTCCGAACGCAAGACATTCGTTGCTAAGAATAGATCCTTTCTAGAGAAGGAGTTTCTCTCGAAAGAAGTGAGTGGGAGGAAAGTAGAACTTGATGAGGTAATTGTACCTACTCCCTTATTGGAATTTGGAAAGTAGTTCATCATGGAAATCAGTTCCAGTGATTCCTACACCGGTAAGTGAGGAACCTAATGATGATGATCATGAAACTTCAAATCAAGTTACTACTGAACCTCGTAGGTCAACCAGAGTAAGATCCGCACCAGAGTGGTATGGTAACCCTATTCTGTAGGTCATGTTACTTGACCATGACGAACCTACGAACTATGAGGAAGCGATAATGAGCCCAGATTCCACAAAATGGCTTGAGGCCATGAAATCTGAGATGGGATCCATGTATGAGAACAAATTGTGGACTTTGGCTGACTTGCCCATTGATCGCCAGGCCATAGAGAATAAATGGATCTTCAAATAGAAGACTGACACTAACGGTAATGTTACTATCTACAAAGCTCGACTTGTTGCAAAAGGTTTTCGACAAGTTCAAGGAGTTGGCTACGATGAGACCTTCTCACCCATAGCGATGCTTAAGTCCATCCGAATCATGTTAGAAATTGTCGCATTTTATGATTATGAAATTTGGCAAATGGATGTCAAAACTGCATTCCTTAATGGATATCTTAAATAAGAGTTGTATATGATGCAACCAGAAGGTTTTGTCGATCCAAAAGGTGCTAACAAAGTGTGCAAGCTCCAGCGATCCATTTATGGACTGGTGCAAGCCTCTCATAGTTGGAATATACTCTTTGATAATTTGATCAAAGCATATGGTTTTATACAGACTTTTGGAGAAGCATGTATTTACAAGAAAGTGAGTGGGAGCTGTGTAGCATTTCTGATATTATATGTAGATGACATATTGTTGATCAGAAATGATACTGAATTTCTGAATAGCATAAAAGGATACTTGAATAAGAATTTTTCAATGAAAGACCTCAATGAAGCTGCTTATATATTGGGCATCAGGATCTATAGAGATAGATCAAGACGCTTAATTGGACTTTCACAAAGCACATACCTTGATAAAGTTTTGAAGAAGTTCAAAATGGATCAAGCAAACAAAGGGTTCTTGCCTGTGTTACAAGGTGTGAAGTTGAGTCAGACTCAATGCCCGACCACTTCAGAAGATAGAGAGAAAATGGAAGGTGTTCCCTATGCTTAAGCCATAGGTTCTATCATGTATGCAATGCTGTGTATCAGACCTGATGTGTGCCTTGCTATTAGTTTAGCAGGGAGGTACCAAAGTAATCCAGGAGTGGATCACTAGACAGCGGTCAAGAACATCCTGAAATACCTGAAAATGACTAAGGATATGTTTCTCGTTTATGGAGGTGATAAAGAGCTCGTTGTAAACGGTTATGTCGATGCAAGCTTTGACACTGATCCGGATGACTCTAAGTAACAAACCGGACATGTATTTTTATTAAATGGTGGAGCTGTCAGTTGGTGCAGTTCCAAGCAGAGCGTCGTGGAGGGATCTACGTGTGAAGCGGAGTACATAGCTGCTTTGGAAGCAAGAAATGAAGGAGTCTGGATGAAGGAGTTCATATCCGATCTAGGTGTCATACCTAGTGCATCGGGTCCAATGAAAATATTTTGTGACAATACTGGTGTAATTGCCTTGGCAAAGGAATCCAGATTTCACAAGAGAACCAAGCACATCAAGAGACGCTTCAATTCTATCTGCGATCAAGTCAAGGAGGGAAACATAGAGATTTGCAAGATACATACGGATCTGGATATTGCAGACCCGTTGACTAAGCCTCTCTCACGAGCAAAACATGATCAGCACCAAGACTCCATGGGTTTTAGAATCATTACAATGTAATCTAGATTATTGACTCTAGTGCAAGTGGGAGACTGAAGCAAATATGGCCTAGTGGCAATAATAAAGTTGTTATTTATATTTCCTTATATCATGATAAATGTTTATTATTCATGCTAGAATTGTATTAACCAGAAACTTAGTACATGTGTGAATACATAGACAAACAGAGTGTCACTAGTATGACTCTACTTGACTAGCTCGTTGAATCAATGATGGTTATGTTTCCTAAACATAGACATGAGTTGTCACTCAATTAACAGGATCACATCATTAGAGAATGATGTGATTGACTTGACCATCCATTAGCTTAGCACGATGATTGTTTAGTTTGTTGATATTGCTTTTTCCATAACTTATACATGTTCCTTGACTATGAGATCATGCAACTCCCTAATACCGAAGGAACACTTAGTGTGCTATCGAACATCACAACATAACTGGGTGACTATAAAGATGATCTACAGGTGTCTCCGATGGTGTTTTTTGAGTTGGCATAGATTGAGATTAGGATTTTTCACTCCGAATATCGGAGAGGGTATCTCTGGGCCCTCTCGGTAATGCATATCACTATAAGCCTTTGTCGAATTTCGGGTTCCGGCAGACCCTTGAGGTTCGAACATTGGGGTGAGCGCGGAGGTCTCTCCCCTACCGATCTACGTCCAATCTCGTCACGTGATCTAAGCTGGAAACAACGAACAACACAAGGGACACGAGGTTTATACTGGTTCGGGCCACCGTTGTGGTGTAATACCCTACTCCAGTGTGTGGTGTGGTGGATTGCCTCAGGGGGCTGATGATGAATAGTACAAGGGAAGAACAACCTCGCAAGAGGTGTTATTGAGCTGGTGCGATGAACTGCTAGGGTGAGTTCAGTCGCCTCTCTCTCTTTCTCTGCTATGGCTCTACCAGATTTCTGGATCCCCCTCTACTCTGTGTGGCTAGTTCTACTTATAGAGGCGCTGGGCCTCTCCCCAAAAATGAGCGGGAAGGGCGCCAACAATGGGCCATTTTGAAGGGGAACATATAGTACAAGTTATCCTGACCAAGGTGGTCTTCGGCTGCCAAAAGCACTGGTGATGACGCCATCTTGGGCTCCACGGTGACCTCCGTCATGTCGCTCTGCTGGTCTTGGTCTCGTTGCACCGGAATGGCAACCTTTGCCTGATGCCTTGGCCTGTGCTTGCCCCCTTTGCACCAAAGGGGAAACAAGGACACTGCGCAGGCCAACGCCCGCCTGGCGCCTGCCTGGTCTCGATTGTCATGGCTTGCGTCACTGGTTCCTCGTGAGGTACCTCTGCCTTGATCTCTCCGCCTCCTCGCGAGCCTTCCTAATGAGGCTGCCTCTGAGGAAGCTTCCGGTCGTCCGCCCCGTGAGGCTTGGCCCTCGCGAGGGTCTTGAGCTTGAGCTGATGAAGATGGGCCGCGCTGGGCCCCCACTTGAGCCACGCCACAGGCCGCACGCAGGCAAGTCTGGGGACCCCCATTCCCAGAACGCCGACAGTAGCCCCCGGGCCCAAGGCGCGCCCGGGCTTGGCCCAGCAGGGAAGCGAAGGGGCAAGCGTGAAGCGCCATGGGCCCCAATAGCCTGCGGCCTTGGGCGCCGCGTGGCGGTTGACTGGACGTGGGCGTATGCACTTCCCCACAATGCCTCGGCGACCACACGATTTGAAAAGCCCCTGCATGCAGAGAAACCGGTCATGATTACCTGCAATCGTGGTGCTCGGCGGTTGGCCTCCTCCGGCTATAAGTACGGGGCTGGGCGAGCCCCTTCAATCCATCCCTTCTTGCTGCTCCTTTTCTTCTTCTTGGCTACTCGCCGTCCCCATGGCCCCAAAGAGATTCTCGGCCGTGGAGAAAGGAAAGGCCCCCCGGGCAAGGCCTGACCCCCCCTTGACAAAGCGTGGCCGAGGCCGCCCTCGCAAGTATACCACGGTCCCCGTGGTAGCCTCCCGCGGCCGTGTAGGCGGTTCCCTGCACGGTGGTGAGCGCCCGGTTGCCGACGGGGGGCACATCGTGGGTGTGCGTCCCCTAGGCCACGCTTTCGCTCTACGGAGGTGCTGCCGGAGTTCGTCGTGTGGTCGGCGGACCCATCCAGCACCCGGCTCCAGCTCCCCCGTTTCTTCGTAGATGAACTGCCGGCCAGCGCTCGGTGCGACTTCTGGCTCCAGGCAGACAGCTGCTGCAGCAGGGCCTCCTGGGCTTCGCTGGAGGTCTCAGTCTCTGGGAATGGGGCTCTGATACGTGGCTGGCAAATGTTTGCCCGCGCGCGCGTCCTAGGCCGGTGGTGTACCCTGTACTTCAAGTTTGATGGCGATGCCACCGTCTACGTGAGGGTGTTTGGGGAAGATGGTCGCCGTGCCGGGTGCTGCCCTGAAGACGATGACCGCGGCCACCTGCCCAGCCCCGGCACTGACCAGGATGAAAATGGCGACTGGCGTACAGGCAGCGGTGCTCGGGGTTCGTGGAGCTCCGGCGACCCCCTCTCAGGCAGTAGCTCCTCCAGCGGTGGCCGTGACCAGCCCCCGCGCCGTCGCGCCCGCCTGGGTGAAGGTAGCGGGTCAGCCTGCCGTCGCGCCGGTGAAGCGAGAGGAGGGATCCGCCTGAGCCCCAGGAGCAGCTCGAGCCTTCGCTGTGGGTTGGCGCAGGAAGAATCACGCCCGTTTTGTTTTCTTTCTTATCCTGCATAGAAATAGAAAGTAATGTAGGGCCCCACGGGGGCGTGTTAGAACTGCTACTGTTTAACCATCGTGATGTTTCCGCAATTTCTGCGCTGTGTTTCCGCGCCGCGCACCCATTTGCTGGAACTATTTTAGCTCGGTGGGGCTTGGCGCGGTCCTCGCCTCCTGAGGCTGTGGCCTCGTCGTGCGCTTCGTGCCCTGCAAGGATCAGTAGGAGGGGTAGCTTACAGTCTTGGCTGTGGGGGCGATCGGCCTAGGTCCTACGCTCGTGTCGTGATGCCCGTGGGGCACGGACGGGGAGGAGTGCTCCCGCAGAGGACTCGAATAGGAAAGCTCCAAATGATCAGGGCAGAAAACACTCGCGAGGGCGCCCGCGACTCCCTCGCGAGACTTGTGCGAGAGAAAACGAGGCAAGCGAGCGAGAAAGACAAAGGGTCACAAGCCAGGAACATCAGCAACTCCAATAAAACTACAAACGGGAATAAACTAGCCAACTGTAGAAAGCAAATGGGAATGCCGCGTCCGGCACCTATTCTAGTCTTCAACGTCTTCTCACTAGCGTGGAGCTAAGTGCTGCCATTGGGCGTGGGCGGGAGCCCCCGAGGCCCGAGGGTGGCACTCCGGAGACTCTGGGGCGTATACAGCCCCACTCATTATTACATGAGAGTGTCACGGGCGGCGAGCTTCACAGGCATTTGCCTTCTTCACAGGCACCGGGCCTTTCCCAAAACGCAACAGCTTCACAGGCATTCGCCTTCTTCACAGGCACCGGGCCTTTCCCAAAATGCAGTAGCTTCACAGGCATTCGCCTTCTTCACAGGCACCGGGCCTTTCCCAAAACGCAGCAGCTTCACAGGCATTCGCCTTCTTCACAGGCACCGGGCCTTTCCCAAAACGCAACAGCTTCACAGGCATTCGCCTTCTACACAGGCACCGGGCCTTTCCTAGGCGCTAGGCCTCGCTCAGGGATAGAACCTCCGGAGATGTTGAATGTTCCACGCGTTCTGGATGGGTACCCCCTCCATGGTCTCCAAGCGCGCGGAGCCAGGCCTGGAAACATGAACAACCTTGAATGGGCCCTCCCACATGGGAGAGAGCTTGTGCAGCCCCTCCCTGGAGAGAACCCGTCTGAGCACGAGATCCCCTACCTCAAGAGTCCTAGGGCGGATGTTGCGGTAGTGGTATCGTCGCAGCGCCTGTTGATACCTTGCCGCTCGCAGTGCGGCTTCTCGACAGTGTTCCTCCCCCAGCACGAGATTCGCCCCCCGCATGGCGTCCTGCTGCGTCTTGTCGAACGCCAGGACCCGTGCGGAGCGACGCCTGACCTCGTGAGGGAGAACAACCTCTGCTCCATAGACGAGGAAGAACAGGGTCTCGCCAGTCGGCTTGGTCGCAGTTGTGCAGATTGACCACAACACGGACTGGAGCTCATCGTACCAGCCCCTGCCGCAGGCTTCCAGTTTCTTCTTGAAGGTCCTGGCTTTGAGGCCCCTCAGGACCTCCGTGTTGGCCCGCTCGGCCTGGCCGTTGCTCCGGGGGTGTGCTACCGAAGCGTAGCATATCTGCGTTCCAAGGTTAGCACAATACGTTTTGAAGAGATTACTGGTGAATTGCGAACCGTTGTCGGTGATGATGCGGTTGGGCACCCCAAATTGGCTCACGAGGCCCTTGATGAATTTGACCGCCGAGCCTGCTGGGATTGTGCGGACAGCTTCCACCTCAGTCCACTCGGTGAATTTGTCCACGTTGACGTAGAGGTAGCGATAGCCCCCTGGCGCCCGAGGAAACGGGCCCAGAATGTCCAGCCCCGAAACCGCGAACGACCATGAGAGGGGTATAGTCTGTAGACCCCCCACAGGCTGATGGATCTGCTTAGCGTGAAACTGGCAGGCCTCGCAAGCCTTCACAAGCTCAACGGCGTCGTTGAGCGCTGTGGGCCAATAGAATCCACTATGGAACGCCTTGCCGACGAGGGTCCGTGACGACGAGTGGTGCCCGCAGTCTCCGCCGTGTATGTCCGCCAGTAGCTCCTTCCCTTGCTCTCGGGAGATGCAACGTAGGGACACGTCATTTGGTCGTTTCCTGTAGAGCTCTCCATCCCTAATGCAATAAGCCGTGGCCTGCCGGCCACACGCTCTGCTTCCTCCTCATTCTCCGGTAGAGCCCCTTGCATCAGGTAGTTCTTGAGCTCCGGGATCCAACACCCTTCCCGAGGCTCTAACGCCAGGAGCAGGCGTGCCCCTGAGGCTGGGCCGCAGACCGGGGCTCCTGAGGCAGGCGGCTGAGGGAGCTCCTCCCTTGGTTGCACCGTGCTCGACAATGATGGCACCGCCGAGGGTTTGAAGAGCCGCTCCTCAAAGACGCCAGGCTCCTGAGGCAGCCGCCTAGATGCCCTCTTGGCAATGTCATCAGCCTCCTGATTGGTGCCGCGAGGCACATGCTGCAACTCCAGCCCCCAGAACTGTTTCTCCATCTTGTGAACCTCAGCGAGGTAGGCTTCCATGTGCTCGTCCTTTGGCTCGTATATCTTGTTGGAGAAGTTGACGAGGAGCTGCGAATCTCCCTTGATGATGAGGCGCTTCACCCCTAAGGCAGTTGCGGCCTTCAAGCCTGCTATTAGGCCTTCGTACTCTGCTATGTTGTTAGAGACCTTTTCTCCATGCTGGAAGCAAAGTTATACGGCGTAGTAGAGTTTGTCCTGGGTAGGGGATACGAGCACTGCGCGAGCTCCCGCACCGTGTCGGGAGAACACCCCATCAAAGTACATGACCCAGCCATCCGGTGCTTCACTTCCCGGGGAAAGTGATCGGTCTTCGCCTGCCTCGAGACCCGGCGCTTCTGCCCATTCTGCCATGAAATCCGCAAGTGCGGCTCCCTTGATGACTCTGCTCATACTGAATTCTAGCTGAAATGCCTATAGTTCAATGTTCCATTCAGCAACCCTTCCAACTGAGTTGGGGCTGCTGAGCACTCTTTCCAAGGGGTATGCTGAGACGACTTTGATGGGATGTCCTTGGAAGTAGTGGCGCAGCTTGCGTGAGGCCACTAGTAGCGCGATGAGGAGTTTTTGAGGCATGGGATACCGTGCCCTTGCGTCCCGTAACACCGTGCCGACGAAGTACACTGGATGCTCGACGAGGTTGAGGGTGCTGGCGCTGCTTGCGTCCTCCAAAGGTCGAGACATCTCTTGTGTCGGCGTTCTGGGAACGGGGGTCCCCAGACTTGCCTGCCTGCGGCGTGGCTCAAGCGGGGGCCCAGCATGGCCCATCTTCATCAGCTCAAGCTCAAAGACCCTCGCGAGGGGCCAAGCCTCACGGGGCGGACGACAGGAAGCTTCCTCAAAGGCATCCTCATCAGGCAGGCTCGCGAGGAGGCGGAGAGATCAAGGCAGGGGTACCTCGCGAGGAACCCGTGACGCAAGCCATGACGATCGAGACCAGGCGGGCGCCGGCTTGCGCAGTGTCCTTGTTTCCCCTTTCGTGCAAAGGGGGCAAGCACAGGGCAAGGCATCGGGCAAAGGTTACCGTTCCGGTGCAACGAGACCAAGACCAGCCAAACAGCAGGACGAAGGTCACCGTGGAGCCCAAGACGGCGTCATCGTCAGTGCCTTTGGCAGCCGAAGACCACCTTTGGTCAGGATAACTTGTACTACGTGTTCCCCTTTGAAATGGCCAATTGTTGGCGCCCTTCCCGCTCATTATTTGGGGAGAGGCACAGAGCCTCTATAAATAGAGCTAGCCACCACAGAGCAGGGGGGGGAGAGACCCCCGGAGAGATCTGGTAGAACCCCAGCAGAGAGAGAGAGGCAACTGAACTCACCCTAGCAGTTCATCGCACCAGCTCAAGAACACCTCTCGCGAGGCTGTTCTTCCCTTGTACTGTCCATCATCAGCCCCACAGGCAATCCACCACACCACACACTGGAGTAGGGTATTACACCACAACGGTGGCCCGAACCAGTATAAACATTGTGTCTCTTGTGTTGTTCATCATTTTCTTCTTAGTTCACACGAGAGGATCGGACGTAGATCGGTAGGGGAGAGATCTCCGCGCGCACCCCAGTGTTCAAACCTGAAGGGTCTGCCGGAACCCGAAACCCGACATTTGGCGCGCTAGGTAGGGGTGCGCCGGAATCTTCCTTCCGTTGTTCGCGTGTGATCTTCCGTCGTGTCCATGGCTGACGCTCATCAGGCTCGCGCCGAGCACCGGGCTGCTCACGCCGCTTGCATCGCCCAGACAGCGCCCGTCGGCGGCCCCCCTCGTTGTTCCCCGTCGCCCGCCGCCAACGCCGCCACCGGCCCGGCGAGGAATGAGCAGCAGGCCTCATCCCAGCACCCCTCGGTGCAGCGGGATGGCCGCACCGCCACGATGTCGCTGACTCTAGCTGGCTTGTCGTCCCATGCCCATCGCGCACCCATGGATGTGCACGCCTCACTGCTCTTGGCGCGGGAGCTCCTGCACTATCGCCCTATCAACGACCTCTACGAGGACTGGCTCGCCCACATCACCGAGCTCGTTAGTGCCGCAGGGGGCTCCCCCTTGTGGTCCCTCTCGCTGCCTCGCCCTCCGTCCCGTGCAGGGGGCGAGGACCAGGAGGCGCCTCCGCCGCCTCCTCCCCAAGAAGGTGCCTTGGCTCCAAGGCGCGCAGCCCCAGGGTGAGACCCTCCACTTCCGATGCCAGCGCAGCAAGAAGGGAGCTGCCAAGAGATCCCACGTCCCCGGGAAGGTGCTCGCGCGCTCCCAGCGCCGGCGCGCCAAGATCGCGCCCCAGCGCCTCCACGACAAAACCCCGCGCTGCTCCCAGTGGCGGTGCGTGGTGACCCGCAAGAACGAGTCCAGCACCAGCAAAGGGCGCTAGTAGCCACGGTGGGCTGCCTCGCCTTCACCCCTGAGCTGCGCGGCGTCACGTGGCCAGGCAAGTTCAAGCCTGACCTCCCTCCCTGCTACGATGGCACAGCAGACCCCGCGGAGTTCCTGCAGCTTTACGAGCTGGGCATCGTAGCCGCCAACAGAGACGAGAAGGTCATGTCGAATTGGTTCCCCATGGCGCTTAAGGACGGCGCCCGCACCTGGCTCCTGAACCTGGCGCCCGACACGATCTCCTCCTGGAGCGAGATGCGCACCCGCTTCATCGCCAACTTCTAGGGCAGTCGCGATCGGCCCCCGGCCGTGAGCGACCTGCGCCGCATCAAGCAACAGCCAGGAGAAACCCTGCAGAAGTACATCCAGCGCTTCAACTACGCTCGCCTCAAGATCCCCAAGGTGACTGAAGAAGCCATCATCTCAGCCTTCTCCGACAGCATGCGCGACGTCAAGATGAAGGAAGAGCTAGCAATCCATGAAGACCTGTGCACATCCTTGGAGCTGTTCAACTTGGCGACCATGTGCGCCAGGGCTGAGGAAGGGCGTCTCTCCCTTCTCGAGCTACCGGCAGCCGACCCGGAAGAGAATAAGCTCAAGGCCAAGGACGTGAAGCGCAAGGGGGCTGCCATGCTAGCAGCCGAACCGGACACCAAGCGAGGCAGGGATCAGCCTGAGTCATCTAAGGGCGGACGGTACTGCGTGTACCACGACCTCCACACCCACAACACCAATGAATGTCAAGAGCTCAGAGCCGTGCGAGATGGGCGAATCGGCCGACGCCCAGAGTGCAACGACAGGGGCTATGGCCGAGGAGGAGGAAGAGGCAGTGGACGATGGGAAGACTGTGGCCTTCGCCAGGGATGGCATGACCGCCCTCGCGAGGACCACTGGCAGGACCAGCCTCGCGAGAGAGGCTGGAGGGACCAGCCTCGTGAGGACCGTCCCCACGGCAACGAAGGCCTTCCTCCTCTGCCGCCTCCACCGAGGAGGAACGAAGACCAACACCAAGATGATGGGGCTGGGGGCTTCCAAGAGCCGCGTGCAATTGCTTGCATCCTGGGCAGCGCCCAGGCCCCAGCCTCACAGCGCATCTTCAAGCAGTTTGCTCGCAAGGTGAATGCAGTCCTTCCCAAGCTTGAGGCCACGCGCCCTCTCAGGTGGTCTTCGTGCGCGATCACATTCAGTTCCGCAGACCAGCTCAAGTGTGCGGCAACGGTCGGAGTCCTCCCGATGCTTTGCTCCCAAGTCATCAGCAACGTGCAGGTCACCAGGACCCTCATCGATGGCGGAGCAGGACTCAACGTCTTGCCCGTCGAGACGTTCGACAATCTCCAAGTGCCATACGACCAGCTTCAGCCGGCCAAGCCTTTTTCAGGAGTCACCGATGGTTCCACTGTTCCAATTGGGTAGGTTCGCCTTCCGGTCACCTTCGGGCAGCGCAACAACTACCGCACCGAGCTCATCGACTTCGACGTCGCTCACATCCGCCAGCCGTACAACGCCATCCTCGGGTACCCAGCCCTAGCCAAGTTTATGGCAGTGACTCACCATGGTTACAATGTCCTCAAGATGCCAGGAAGCGGTGGAGTCATCACCGTACCCTTTGAAGAAAGGGACGCAGTGTGCTCGCTCGAGCGTGCGTTCCAAGCCGCAACAATCGAAGACCCAGATCGCAGGAGCGGGAAGCCTCCCGAGGCGACCATCAAGAAGAAGAAGACCTCACCTGGCCAGAGCCACAAGGAAGTAGGCACCTCCGGAGGTATTGCATCAGGATTCGCGCCCGATCAGGGAGCGCCGCCCTCTCACGCATAGGAAGGCGCGCCTGGCGCCCTCCTCAAGCAGGGCTCGGGGGCTCTCTCTTGGAGAGCCACCGACCTTGCCAAGGTCGTGGGGGAGGCGCTCGGGCACCACTTGGAGGGGTGCTTTCAGGCACGCTTCCCTCAGAAAGGTACAAGTCAAAGGAGACCAAACCCTCAGGAGTTCATCGCAAGGAACACCCAAGAGCAACAAGAGTCCAGAGTCATGTGCGACAGCCTCCGCTTACCTGCCATGTCCCCACATCCAGGCGAGTATGGAGGACTGCGCGTCTGCGTCGACGTACCAGGGCTCAACCGACCTGCGTCCCAGGAGCGCCTATGGCCTTCGGACGTAGGGCGCTGCATGGGACCACCCCACAACTACGTTCGCATGCCCTTCGGCCTGCCGAGCGCGGTCGCCGCACATCAGCGCCTGTTGAGGAGCATTCTGGAGGCTCATGGGGTCAGGCATCGCGCGGTCCTGGCAGAGGTGGCGATGGTCCCCGAAGACCTACACGTGCCACCAGAGCCTCCTGAGGCCCCTGGGCCTAGGGGCTCATGAGGGCCGACATCTTCACCGCGCATCGCTCACTTCCTCAGCATCACTTCATCTTCAGCAGCACCAGGTGACATCTTTCAGAGTTCTACTTTCAGCTGGGAGCGCCCATAGGGCTGCACCATTCCCAGGCCGCATGGGTCCGTCCCCGCGGCATGTATCCATTTTATTTATGCTCTTTATTTACCTTGTTGGGGGCGCCCCTCGGGCTGCATCATCCCCACGCTGCTCGGGCCCAACCCAGCGGTGGTTGCTTTTACCTGCGCTTGCTTGAAATTGGATTTCCTCCTATGTGCTTAACATACCTGACCTAATCACCTGCTCGATCGACGCCTATTTGAAGAGCCACTCGCTCTGGCACGGCGCGTGCGCACGGGTCCATCCTTGTAGCGTTGATAAACCTGAGTGGTCGAGCTATGGCCGCGGCAGCCCCGCACGGCGCCACCTAACCAGGCCCTCAGTGCCCTGACCGCTCCCTTGGAGTGACCATAGGTTGGCCGGCGACCGTAACGACAGGCCTTGTTTCTCCTCATGATTGGTGTGCAGGACCTACTCCAGGAGCAACGTTGGGGGCATCGTGAGCTCTCTCTCCCTCTCTTCGGCACAGACCGCTTACACGTTAAAAGGGGGTACCTGAGCATCGCGACTCATGGGCTCCTACTGGCTCTCCAGCCCTCACCCCTGGCCTTGACCCACGGCATCGCGACCTGTCATACCAGTGACGGCTGAGCTCGCTCGAGGGCCAGGACCTGAGGACGTAGAGCATTAAGGAAAGTGCGGGGGAGTGGGAGGAAGCTCGCGAGGGCCTAACCCAGCAGTGCCTCGACCACCGCCTCTCGGGCTAGGCGCCTCTTCGAGGAACTACGTCAGACACACAAGATAAGTCGCGCCATCGCAAAAGCTAGACCAACGCAACGCTAAATCCCTGCCCAGTGCAACTCTGTCACGGCCGAGCTACCTTCCTTTCTCGCCCAACAAGGATTGCTTGAGCGCTAAAGGGGACCTCCCGAGCATCGCGACTTGGGTGCTCTTACCGGACCTCGGGCCACTCACCTCCTGGCCTTGACCATGGCATTGCGACCTGGCATACCAGCGACGGCTGAAGCTTGCCTAGGGATTGGGACCTGTCAGCGTAGAGCGCCAAGTCCTCGTGAGGATAGAAAGGGGGAGCTTAGCTAGAACAGAACGGACACCTCATGCCAATTCATGTTAAGGATATAGTAATTACAAAAGCACGGCAGACGCCTTACATACCCCAGCGGGGTGTTGCTTTAATTCCTTGCAGGGAACAAAAGGTGCTAACCCTAAGGAACGCTACTTGCTAGCACCTCCCCAGGCGACGCCATCATCAACAGTGGGCTGCCTAGTGCCGGCGCCAATCCCATCCAGATCAGTGGCGTCGGCGGCCCGATGCAGCTGCCTCACTCCGAGCGCGGCGCAAGCTCGGAGGCTCGTAGCTGTCGTTGCTCGTCTCCGGGGTCGCGAGGAGTTCGGGGGAGCCGCTGAAGCCCGCAGTCCCTCCGCCGCTGCCTGAGGAGCTGCAGGAGGACCAACGGGCGGGGCTGGTCCTCGCCAGTTCGTCACCACTACCGCTTCCCTTAGGGCAGCATTCCAGCCGGCGTCCTTCTGCATCAAAGACCTTGAAGAACATCAAGGAGGTGACGTTGTATTCAAGATGGATCACCAAGGCGCCATCCACGCGACAGACCCGGGAAATCTCACCCCAGCCCCGGGTCATGAAGACCTTGCCCGGAGCGACGACCGCGACCTCCGCTCCGGTTGCAGGGGTGCCATAGTCGGCGTGCTACAGCCAAAGCTCCAGGGCCCCGCTCGGCGGCATCTCGAAGGCAAAGGAGGGAGGAAGGCTAATCCACGAAGTTGGAGGCATGGCGGCGTGAAGCACAAGCTCGCGAGAGGAGCGCTCCGCGTGGACTCCAGGGGGGACGACGCGCACCACTGTGACTCACCGGCATCAGCGGCGATGCTGTCGGTGTTGCTCGGCGCCCTCCCCCCTAGGGCCTACGACGCGGGCATGCAAGGGCAGCGGAAACCCAGGCGGCGGCCGCTTGTACCACGGCTTCGACACCACCTGCTAAGCGTCTTCGTCCCGGTGACAAAGGATTGGCCGCTTCTTCGGCAGGAGGGGGTCAGGACCCTCTCTGGGGGCCTTTCCCTTCTCCTCAGCTGAAAACCGGCGGATCGGTGCCATTGGCACAAGAGGAAGCAAGGATGAGGAAGAAGAAGAGGAGGAGTGATAGAAAGGGGTGAACCGGCGAAGCTCACGCGGCCCCATACTTATAGCCAGGGAAGGCCAACCGCCGAGCACCATGACCTCAGGTAATCATGACCCATATCTTTGCATGCAGGGACTTGTCAAGTCGTGCAGTTGCCGAGGCGTCGTGGGAAGTGTAGACGCCCACCCCCAATCAACCGCCACGCGGCCCCCAAGGCCGCAGGCTGTTAGGGCCCGCGGTGCTTCGCGCTTGCCCCTTCGCTTCTCTGCTAAGCCAAGCCCGCGTGCGCCTTGGTCCTGGGGGCTACTGTAGGCGTTCTAGGAACGGGGGTCCCCAGACTTGCCTGCCTGCGGCCTGCGGCGTGGCTCAAGCGGGGGCCCAGCACGGCCCATCTTCATCAGCTCAAGCTCAAAGACCCTGGCGAGGGGCCAAGCCTCGCGGGGCGGAAGACAGGAAGCTTCCTCAGAGGCAGCCTCATCAGGCAGGCTCGCGAGGAGGCGGAGAGATCAAGGCAGGGATACCTCGCGAGGAACCCGTGAGGCAAGCCATGACGATCGAGACCAGGCGGGCGCCGGCCTACGCAGTGTCCTTGTTTCCCCTTTGGTGCAAAGGGGCAAGCACATGCCAAGGCATTAGGTAAAGGTTACCATTCCGGTGCAACGAGAGCAATACTAGCCGGACGGCAGGACGGAGGTCACCGTGGAGCCCAAGACGGCGTCATCGTCAGTGCCTTTGGCAGCCGAAGACCACCTTTGGTCAGGATAACTTGTACTACATGTTCCCCTTCGAAATGGCCAATTGTTGGCGCCCTTCCCGCTCATTATTTGGGGAGAGGCCCAGGGCCTCTATAAATAGAGCTAGCCACCACAGAGCAGAGGGGGAGAGAGAGAGAGACCCCCGGAGAGATCTGGTAGAACCCCAGCAGAGAGAGAGAGAGGCGACTGAACTCACCCTAGTAGTTCATCGCACCAGCTCAAGAACACCTCTCGTGAGGCTGTTCTTCCCTTGTACTGTCCATCATCAGCCCCAGAGGCAATCCACCACACCACACACTGGAGTACGGTATTACACCACAACGGTGGCCCGAACCAGTATAAACATTGTGTCTCTTGTGTTGTTCATCATTTTTATCTTAGTTCGCACGAGAGGATCGGACGTAGATCGGTAGGGGAGAGATCTCCGCGCGCACCCCAGTGTTCAAACCTCAAGGGTCTGCCGGAACCCGAAACCCGACATCTTGAGACGACGGAGCTCCCAGTGCTTGGTCGCCTGAAGAGGCCTCTCCTGCTCCAGGTGCATTCTACTGCTGCGGCTATTCCTTTCCAGCTGCGGTTGCGGCCTTCGCGAGGCCCTCCTGGCTCTGCTTTGCTTCAGTTTGGACGGTCGATGCGGCCTTGGCACAACGCTCCTCCCTGACCGCTACCAGGGCTGCGCTAGCGGAGTAGGGGGTGGCCGCAAGGTAGAGCACCAGGGGCTCCCGAGGACGCGGAGCTACCATCACTAGTGGACTAGTAAGGTACCTCTTGAGGTCTTGGAATGCCTTGTCGGCCTCTTCAGTCCATTCGAAGGGACCCTTTTTCTTCATCAGCTTGAAGAAGGGCAGCGCTCGTTCCCCCAGCTTGGAGATGAAACACCCCAGCGCAGTTACATGCCCGGTGAGCTTCTGCATTTCTCTGAGGGTCCTTGGCGGGCTCATGTCTTCGACTGCCTTGACCTTCTCCGGGTTGGCCTTGATGCCCCTGTGGGATACGAGGAAACCCAGGACCTTGCCCGAGGGGACTCCAAACACGCACTTCTCTGGGTTGAGCCATAGGTCCACTTCGTTGAGGCTCGCAAAGGTTTCTTCCAGGTCCTGTATCAGGGTTCTTGCCTCACGAGACTTCACCACAATGTCATCGACGTAAACTTCAGCGTTCCTCCCGAGCTGTCGGCCTAAGGCGATGTGCATCAGCCGCTGAAAGGTCGCGCCTGCGTTGCGCAACCCAAACGGCATGCACGTATAGCAGTACACTCCACACGGGGCCAGGAAAGCCATCTTCTCCACGTCTTCTACCACCATCTTGATCTGGTGATAGCCCGAGAAGGCATCTAGGAAGCACAATAGGTCACACTCTGCGGTGGAGTCAACTATCTGGTCAATGCGGGGGAGCGGAAATGGATCCTGTGGGCAGGCCTTATTGAGGTTGGTGAAGTCAATGCACATGCGCTCCTTTCTTCCCTTTTTCGGCACAACGACCGGATTAGCCAGCCAATCAGGGTAGCGGACCTCGCGGATAACTCCTGCCGCCTCTAGCTTCCGGGTCTCTTGAATGATGAAAGCCTGTTTCTCAGTAGACTGCTGCCTTGCCTTCTGCTTCACGGGGCGCACATTGGGGCACACGTTGAGGTGATGCTCAATCACTCCCTTGGTTCCCCTGCTAACTGATCAGGTTCCCACGCGAACACCTTCTTGTTCGCGCGCAGGAACCTGATCAGGGCTCGAGGTTGGCCCCTATGGTGAAGGTGGCTCTAGCGGACCCGCCCTCGTCGACTGGTACCTGCTTGGTTTCCGCCTTGTCTTGGGTGAACAACTGCTTCTTTTTAGCCGGCACAGCCCCCTTGGGCTCAAGGGCATCAGTGCTAGTGGGATGCGCCACCGCGGCCGCCCTGAAAACAAGCTGGAGCACCTGCAGTGCATCCCTTGTGTCTCCTGACGCGGTGAGGATGCCACTGCTCCCAGGCATCTTCATGAGGTTGTACGCCGGGTGAGTTGCCGCCATGAACCGAGCCAAGGCCGGATAGCCGAGGATGGCATTGTAGGGGAGGCCAATAGGGGCGATGTCGAAGTCAATAAGCTCCGTGCGGAAGTTGTCGCAGGTGCCGAAGGTCACTGGGAGGCGGATCTGTCCCAAGGAGGCTGTGGAACCGGCTCCGACGCCCGAGAAAGGCCTGCTGGGTTGGAGCCGCTCCAGCGGCACGTGGAGGAGGCTGAAGGCCTCCACCGAGAGCACGTTGAGGCCGGCGCCACCGTCGATGAGGGTCCTGGTGACGGCCACTTGGCAGATGGTGGGGGTGCACAACATCGGGAGCGCGCCCGAACCAATGGGGTTGAAGGGGTGGTCCTCCGAGTCGAAGGTTAGATCGGCCTCGGGCGCCACCCAGCCTAGGGGGGCTTCTCGGCGCTTGGAGGAGGTGCTGATCCGGCGGGTGAACGGCTTGACATGATGGCTCAAGGGTGGTGCCTAGGAGCCACCCAGGAGAGCTGCGACGACGGGCGGCGCTGGTGAGGCGAAACGGGCGAGGAAGAGGTCACGCAGCTCCTCCCTGGAGGTGACAGAGGCCGTCGACAGGTGGAGGAGCCACGCGCGCGGGATGCCGGTGAGGGCCATGGGTAACCAATTGGCCATCGCCCGGTCGTCGCCCTGGCTCTGAGGACGGCCTCCTCGTACGCCAGTAGGAAAATCATCGGGTCCGTCGCGCCGTCGTAGCGCGGCGGCGTCTCGGGCCTGAACTTGCGCGGCCACTGCACCTGTCGCAAGGCGGCGGCCAAGGCCCGGAGCCCCCTGGCCCAAGTGTCAACGTCTGTTGCTGGAGCGGGCAGCGCGTTGTCCTCCATGAGGGCGGGATGCGATGTTGGGGAGAGCGGGTCGTCAGGAGGGAGGACTCCGGCGCACCCCTACCTGGTGCACCAAATGTCGGATTTCGGGTTCCGGCAGACCCTTGAGGTTCGAACACTGGGGTGCGCGCGAAGATCTCTCCCCTACCGATCTTCGTCCAATCTCCTCGCGTGATCTAAGCTGGAAACAACGAACAACACAAGGGACACGAGGTTTATACTGTTTCGGGCCACCGTTGTGGTGTAATACCCTACTCCAGTGTGTGGTGTGGTGGATTACCTCAGGGGGCTGATGATGAACAGGTACAAGGGAAGACCAACCTCGCGAGAGGTGTTCTTGAGCTGGTGCGATGAACTGCTAGGGTGAGTTCAGTCGCCTCTCTCTCTTTCTTTGCTAGGGCTCTACCAGATTTCTGGATCCCCCTCTATTCTGTGTGGCTAGTTCTACTTATAGAGGCCCTGGGCCTCTCCCCAAAAATGAGCGGGATGGGCGCCAACAATGGGCCATTTTGTAGGGGAACATATAGTACAAGTTATCCTGACCAAAGGGGGTCTTCGGCTGCCAAAAGAACTGGTGATGACGCCGTCTTGGGCTCCACGGTGACCTCCGTCCTGTCGCTCTACTGGTCTTGGTCTCGTTGCATCGGAATGGCAACCTTTGCCCGATGCCTTGGCCTATGCTTGCCCCCTTTGCACCAAAGGGGAAACAAGGACACTGCACAGGCCGACGCCCGCCTGGTCTTGATCGTCATGGCTTGCATCACTGGTTCCTTGCGAGGTACCTTTGCCTTGATCTCTCCGCCTCCTCGTGAGCCTGCCTGATGAGGCTGCCTCTGAGGAAGCTTCCGGTCGTCCGCCCCGCGAGGCTTGGCCCCTCGCGAGGGTCTTGAGCTTGAGCTGATGAAGATGGGCCATGCTGGGCCCCCACTTGAGCCACGCCGCAGGCCGCAGGCAGGCAAGTCTGGGGACCCCCGTTCCTAGAACGCCGACAGCCTTGCAAGCAATGTAACTAATGAGTTAGTTATGGGATGATGCATTACAAAATGAGTAAAGAGACTTGCCGGTAACGAGATTGAACTAGGTATTGAGATACCAATGATCGAATCTCGGGCAAGTAACATACCGATGACAAAGAGTACAACGTATGTTGTTATACGCTTTGACCGATAAAGATCTTCGTAGAATATGTGGGAGCCAATATGAACATCCAGGTTATGCTATTGGTTATTGACCGGAGACGTGTCTCGGTCATGTCTACATTGTTCTCGAACCCATAGGGTCCACACGCTTAACGTTCGGTGACGATCGGTATTATGAGTTTATGTGTTTTGAAGTACCGAAGGTAGTTCGGAGTCCCGGATGTGATCACGGACATGACGAGGAGTCTTGAAATGGTCGATACATAAAGATCGATATATTGGATGACTATGTTTGGACATCGGAAAGATTTCGAGAGAGTTCGGGCATATACCGGAGTATTGGGGGGTTAGCGGAACCCCCCCGGGGAGTCAATGGGCCTTAATGGGCCATAGTGGAAAGGAGGAGGAGGCGGCCAAGGTGGGGTGCGCCCCCACAAGCCCAATCCGAATTGGGAAGGGGGGCCGGCCCCCATTTCCTTCTCTCCTTCTCCCCCTTCCTTCCCTCTCCTACTCCAACTAGGGAAGGGGGAATCCTACTCCCACCGAGAGTAGGACTCCCCCCTTGGTCGTGCTTAGGAGGCCGGCCCTCTCCCCCTCCTCCACTCCTTTATATACGGGGGGAGGGGGGCACCCCATAAACACACAAGTTGATCATTGATCTCTTAGCCGTGTGCGGTGCCCCCCTCCACCATAATCCACCTCAGTCATATTGTTGCAGTGCTTAGGCAAAGCCCTGCGCCGGTAGTTTCATCATTACCGTCATCACGCCATCGTGATGACAAAGCTCTCCCTCGACACTCTGCTGGATCGTGAATTCATGGGACGTCACCGAGCCGAATGTGTGCAGATCACGGAGGTGTCGTACTTTCAGTACTAGGATCGGTCAATCATGAAGACGTACGACTACATCAACTGCGTTGGCATAACGTTTCCGCTTACGGTCTACGAGGGTACGTAGACAACACTCTCCCCTCTCGTTGCTATGCATCACCATGATCTTGCGTGTGCGTATGAAAATTTTGAAATTACTATGTTCCCCAACACCCCTCCCCCATATATAAAGGACGGGAGGAGGAGGCGGTTGGCCTAGGGGGCGCGCCATAGAGGGGAGTCCAACTAGGACTCCCAATCCTATTTGGACTCCCTTTCCTTTTTTCGGAGAGGGGGAAAGAGGGAACGGAGAGGAAGAGGAGAAGGAAAGGGGGGCGCGCCCCCTCCCTAGTCCAATTCGGACTCCCTATAGGGAGGGGGCGCGGTTGCCACTTCTGGGCTGACTCCCCTCTTCCCTGTGGCCCATGTAGGCCCAATCTTCCCCTGGGGGTTCCCGTAACCTCCCGGTACTCCGGAAAAATGCCTGAATCACTTGGAACCATTCCGATGTCCGAATGCAACCTTCCAATATATGAATATTTACCTCTCGACCATTTCGAGACTCCTAGTCTTGTCCGTGATCTCATCCGGGACTCCGAACAATCTTTGGTCATCAAATCACATAACTCATAACACAAATCGCCATTGAACGTTAAGCGTGTGGACCTTATGGGTTCGAGAACTATGTAGACATGATCAATACACATCTCCAGTCAATAACCAATAGCGGAACCTGGATGCTCATATTGGCTCCTACATATTCTACGAAGATCTTTATAGGTCAAACCACATAACAACATACTTTGTTCCCTTTGTCATCGGTATGTTACTTGCCCAAGATTCAATCGTCGGTATCATCATACTTAGTTCAATCTCTTTACTGGCAAGTATCTTTACTTGTTCCATAATGCATCATCTCGTAACAAACTGATTAGTCACATTACTTGCAAGGGTTATAGTGATGAGCATTACCAAGAGGGCCCAGAGATACCTGTCTGATACTCGGAGTGACAAATCCTAATCTTGATCTATGCCAACTCAACAAACACCATCGGAGACACCTGTAGAGCATCTTTATAATCACCCGGTTATGTTGTGACATTTGATAGCACACAAGGTGTTCCTCCGGTATTCGGGAGTTGCATAATCTCATAGTCAGAGGAACATGTATAAGTCATGAAGAAAGCAATAGCAATAAAACTAAATGATCATTAATGCTAAGCTAACAGATGGGTCTTGTCCATCACATCATTCTCTAATGATGTGATCGCATCCATCAAATGACAACACATGTCTATGGTTAGGAAACTTAACCAACTTTGATTAACGAGCTAGTCAAGTAGAGGCATACTAGGGACACTCTGTTTGTCTATGTATTCACACATGTACTAAGTTTCTGGTTAATACAATTCTAGCATGAATAATGAAAATTTATCATGATATAAGGAAATATAAATAAAAACTTTATTATTGCCTCTAAGGCATATTTCCTTCAGTCTCCCACTTGCACTAGAGTCAATAATCTAGTTCACATCACCATGTTATTTAACACCAATTGTTCACATCTTTATGCGATTAATACCCATAGTTCACATCGCCATGTGACCAACAGTTAAAGGGTTTACTGGAGTAAAAAATTTAGTTCACACCGCTATCTGATTGAAACCCAAGAGTAATAAGGTGTGATCATGTTTTGCTTGTGAGAGAAGTTTTTAGTCTACGGGTCTGCCACATTTAGATACGTATGTATTTTACAAATTTTATATGTCTACAATGCTCTGCACAGAGCTACTCTAGCTAATTGCTCCCACTTTCAATATGTATCTAGATCGAGACTCAGAGTCATCCAGATCTGTGTCAAAGCTTGCATCGCATAACTCTTTACGACGAACTCTTTATCACCTCAATAACCAAGAAATATTTCCTTAGTACTCTAAGGATAATTTTGACCGCTGTCCAGTGATCCACTCCTGGATCACTATTGTACCCTCTTGCCAAACTCATGGTGAGGTACACAATAGGTCTGGTACACAACATAGCATACTTTATGGAACCTATGACTGAGGCATAGGGGATGATTTTTCATTCTCTTTCTATTTTCTGCCATGGTCGGGTTTTGAGTCTTTACTCAACTTCACACCTTGCAACACAGGCAAGAACTCCTTCTTTGACTGTTCCATTTTGAACTACTGCAAAAACTTGTCAAGGTATGTACTCAATTGAAAAAACTTATCAAGCGTCTTGATCAATATCTATAGATCCTGATGCTCAATATGCAAGCAGCTTCACCGAGGTCTTTCTTTGAAAAACTCCTTTCAAACACTCCTTTATGCTTTCCAGAAAATTCTACATCATTTCCGATCAACAATATGTCATTCACATATACTTATCAGAAAGGTTGTAGTGCTCCCACTCACTTTCTTGTAAATACATGCTTCACCGCAAGTCTATATAAAACTATATGCTTTGATTAACTCATCAAAGCGTATATTCCAACTCCGAGATGCTTGCACCAGTCCATAGATGGATCGCTGGAGATTGCACACTTTGTTAACACCTTTAGGATTGACAAAACCTTCTTGTTGCATCATATACAACTCTTCTTTAAGAAATCCATTAAGGAATGCAGTTTTTGATATCCATTTGCCAGATTTCATAAAATGTGGTAATTGCTAACATGATTCGGACAGACTTAAGCATCGCTACGAGTGATAAAATCTCATCATAGTCAACACCATGAACTTGTCGAAAACTTTTTGCGACAATTCGAGCTTTGTAGATAGTAACACCACTATCAGCATTCGTCTTCCTCTTGAAGATCCATTTATTCTTAATGGCTTGCCGATCATCGGGCAAGTCAACCAAAGTCCACACTTGTTCTTCATACATGGATCCCATCTCAGATTTCATGGCCTTAAGCCATTTTGCGGAATCTGGGCTCATCATCGCTTCCTCATCGTTCATAGGTTCGTCATGGTCTAGTAACATGACTTCTAGAAAGGATTACCATACCACCTGGTGTGGACCATACTCCGGTTGACCTACGAGGTTCGGTAGTAACTCAATCTGAAGTTTCATGATCATCATGATTAGCTTCCTCACTAATTGGTGTAGGAATCACTGGAACTAATTTATGTGATGAACTACTTTCCAATTCGGGAGAAGGTACAACTACCTTATCAAGTTGTACTTTCCTCCCACTCACTTCTTTTGAGAGAAACTCCTTCTCTAGAAAGGATCCATTCTAAGCAATGAATATCTTGCCTTCGGATCTGTGATAGAAGGTGTACCCAACAGTTTCCTTTGGGTATCCTATGAAGACACATTTCTTCTATTTGGGTTCGAGCTTATCGGGTTGAAGCTTTTACACGTAAGCATCACAGTCCCAAACTTTAAGAAACGACAACTTAGGTTTCTTGCCAAACCATAGTTCATACGATGTTGTCTCAGCGGATTTAGATGGTGCCCTATTTAACGTGAATGCAGCTGTCTCTAATGCATAATCCCAAAACAATAGTAGTAAATTGGTAAGAGGCATCATAGATCGCACCATATCTAATAAAGTACGGTTATGACGTCCGGACATACCATTACGCTGTGGTGTTCCAGGCATGAGTTGTGAAACTATTCCACATTGTTTTTAAATGAAGGCCAAACTCGTATCTCAAATATTTGCCTCCGCGATCGGAACGTAGAAGCTTTATTTTCTTGTTAAGATGATTCTAAACTTCACTCTGAATTTCTTTGAACTTTTCGAATGTTTCAGACTTGTGTTTCATTAAGTAGATATACCCATATCTGCTTAAATCATCTGTGAAGGTCAGAAAATAACGATACCCGCCGTGAGCCTCAACACTCATCGGACCGCATACATCAGTATGTATTATTTCCAATAAGTCAGTGGCTCGCTCGATTGTTCCGGAGAACAGAGTTTTAGTCATCTTGCCCATGAGGCATGGTTCGCAAGCATCAAGTGATTCATAATCAAGTGATTCGAAAAGCCCATCAGCATGGAGTTTCTTCACGCGCTTTACAACAATATGACCTAAACGGTAGTGCCACAAATAAGTTGCACTATTATTATCAACTTTGCATCTTTTGGCATCAATAGTATGTGTATCACTATGATCGAGATTCAGTAAACCATTTACATTGGATGTAAGACTATAGAAGGTTTTATTCATGTAAATAGAACAACAATTATTCTCCGACTTAAATGAATAACCGTATCACAATAAACATGATCCAATCATATTTATGCTCAACACAAATACCAAATAACATTTATTTAGTTCCAATACTAATCCCAAAGGTAAAGGGAGTATGCGATGGTGATCTTATCAACCTTGGAATCACACATCATCATCTCGCCCTCAACTAGTCTTTGTTCATTTTGTAACTCCTGTTTCGAGTTACTAATCATAGCAACTGAACCAGCATCAAATACCCAGGGGCTACTATGAAGACTACTAAAGTACGCATCAATAACATGTATATCATATATACTTTTGTTCACTTTGCCATCCTTCTTATCCGCCAAGTATTTGGGGCAGTTCCGCTTCAAGTGATCATTTCCTTTGCAGTAGAAGCACCCAGTTTCAGGCTTGGGTCTAGCTTTGGGCTTCTTCATGGGAGTGGCAACTTGCTTGCCATTCTTCTTGAAGTTCCCTTTCTTTCCCTTTCCCTTTTACTTGAAACTAGCGGTCTTGTAGACCATCAACATTTGATGCTTTTCTTGATTTCTACCTTCGCTGATTTCAGCATCATGAAGAGCTCGTGAATCGTTTTCGTCATCCCTTGCATATTATAGTTTATCACGAAGTTCTAGTAACTTGGTAATAGTGATTAGAGAACTCTATCAGTCACTATCTTATCTGGAGGATTCACTCCCACTTGATTCAAGTGATTGTAGTACTCAGACATTCTGAGCACATGCTCACTGGTTGAGCTATTGTCCTCCATCTTGTAGGCAAAGTACTTGTCAGAGGTCTCGTACCTCTCGACTCGGGCATGAGTCTGAAATTCCAATTTTAGCTCTTGGAACATCTCATATGCTCCGTGGCATTCAAAACGTTTTTGAAGTCCCGGTTCTAAGTCGTAAAGCATGGTGCACTAAACTATCAAGTAGTCATCATACCGAGCTAACCAAACGTTCATAACGTCTGTATTTGCTCCTACAATAGGTCCATCACCTAGCGGTGCATCAAGGACAAAATTCTTCTGTGCAGCAATGAGGATAATCCTTAGATCACAGATCCAATCTGTATCATTGCTACTATCATCTTTCAACTTATTTTTCTCTAGGAACATATCATAAATAAAATGGGGAAGCCACACGCGAGCTATTGATCTACAACATAGATATGCAAAATACTATCAAGTACTAAGTTCATGATAAATTAATGTTCAATTAATCATATTACTTAAGAACTCCCACTTAGATATACATCCCTATAGTCATCTAAATGATCACATGATCCAAATCAAATAAAACCTTGTCCGATCATCATGTGACATGGAGTAGTTTTCAATGGTGAACATCACTATGTTGATCATATCTACTATATGATTCATGTTCGACCTTTCAGTCTCAGTGTTCTGAGTGCATATCTGCATATGCTAGGCTCGTCAAGATTAACCCGAGTATTCTGTGTGTGCAAAACTGGCTTGCACCCGTTGTATGTGAATGTAGAGCTTATCACACCTGATCATCATGTGTTGTCTCAGCACGACGAACTGTAGCAACGGTGCATACTTAGGGAGAACACTTATACCTTGAATTTAGTGAGGGATCATCTTATAATGCTAACGCCGTACTAAGAAAAATAAGATGCATAAAGGATAAACATCACATGCAATCAGAATAAGTGATATGATATGGCCATCATCATCTTGTGCCTTTGATCTCCATCTCCAAAGCACCATCATGATCACCATCGTCACTGGCTTGACACCTTGATCTCCATCGAAGCATCATTGTCGTCTCGCCAACTATTACTTCTATGACTATCGCTACCACTTAGTGACAAAGTAAAGGAATTACATGGCGATTGCATTTCATACAATAAAGCGACAACCATAAGGCTCCTGCCAGTTGCCGATAACTTCTACAAAACATGATCATCTCATACAACAATTTATATATCATCACGTCTTGACCATATCACATCACAACATGCCCTGCAAAAACAAGTTAGACGTCCTCTAATTTGTTGTTGCAAGTTTTACGTGGCAGCTACGGGCTTCTAGCAAGAACCGTTCTTACCTACGCATCAAAACCACAACCATTTTTTGCCAAGTGTGATGTTTTAAACTTCAACAAGGACCGGGCGTAGTCAAACCTGACTCAATTAAAGTTGGAGAAACAGACACCCGCTAGCCACCTGTGTGCGAAGCACGTCGGTAGAACCAGTCTCATGAACGTGGCCATGTAATGTCGGTCCGGCCGCTTCATCCAACAATACCGCCGAATCAAAGTAAGACGTTGTTGGTAAGCAGTGTGACTATTATGGGCCACAACTCCTTGTGTTCTAGTCGTGCATATAACATCTTCGCATCGACCTGGCTCTGATACCACTATTGGGGAACATAGTGTTTCAAAATTTTTACCTACGGTCACACAAGATCTATCTAGGAGAAGCATAGCAACGAGCGGGGAGAGTGTGTCCACGTACCCTCATAGACCGAAAGTGGAAACGTTTAGTAACGCGGTTGATGTTGTCGAACGTCTTCGCGATCCAACCGGTCCAAGCACCGAACGTACGGCACCTCCGCGTTCAGCAAATGTTCAGCTCGATGACGTCCCTCGATCTCTTGATCCAGTTAAGGATGAGGGATTGTTCTATCAGCACGACGGCGTGGTGATAGTGATTGATGTCGCTTGAAACTACGTCGATATTTCCCCAAAGAGGAAGGGATGATGCAGCACAGCAGCAGTAGGTATTTCCCTCAGATATGAAACCAAGGTTATTCGAACCAGTAGGAGAACCAAGCAACACAACGTAAACATCCCCTACACAGAGATAAAAAATCCTCGCAACCCGACGTGTTAACGGGGTTGTCAATCCCTTCCGGGGTACGGCGCCTCAAGATAGGCAAACAGACGTGAGGTAAATTTGTAGTAGATTGATAGATCGAGCACGAACAAAATAAATAATGATAAATTGCAGTAAGGTATTTTTGGGTTTTTGATTAATAGATATGAAAATAAAAGCAAAGGAAAAATAGATCGCAAAGGCAAATAATATGATAAAGAAAACACGGGGGCCGTAGGTTTCACTAGTGGCTTCTCTTGAGAAAAATAGCAAATGGTGGGTGAACAAATTACTCTTGGGCAATTGATAGAACTTCAAATAATCATGACGATATCCAGGCAATGATCATTATATAGGCATCACATCCAAGATTAGTAGACCGACTCCTGCCTGCATCTACTACTATTACTCCACACATCGACTGCTATCTAGCATGCATCTAGTGTATTAAGTTCATGGAAAGACGGAGTAATGCAATAAGAAACGATGACATGGTGTAGATAAGATCTATCTATGTAGAGATAGACCCCATCATTTTATCCTTAGTAGCAACGATACATACGTGTCGGTTCCGTTTCTGTCACTGGGATCAAGCACCGTAAGATCGAACCCACTACAAAGCACCTCTTCCCATTGCAAGATAAATAGATCAAGTTGGCCAAACAAAACCCAAATATCAGAGAAGAATTACGAGGCTATAAGAGATCATGCATAAAAGAGATCAAATAAACTCAAATACTTTCATGGATATAAAAAGATAGATCTGATCATAAACTCAAAGTTCATTGATCCCAACAAACACACCGCAAAAGAGTTACATCATATGGATCTCCAAGAGACCATTATATTGAGAATCAACAGAGAGAGAGAGAGAGAGATGAAGCCATCTAGCCACTAACTACAGACCCGAAGGTCTACAAAAAACTACTCACACATCATCGGAGAGGCACCAATGGAGGTGGTGAACCCCATCCGAGACGGTGTCTAGATTGGATCTAGTGGTTCTGGACTCTGCAGCGGCTGGATGAATATTTCATCGACTCCTCAAGGGTTCTGGTATTTTTGGGGTATTTATAGATCAAAGAGGCGGTCCGGGGGGCACCCGAGGTGGACACAACCCACCAGGGCGCGCTAGGACCCTGGCGCGCCCTGGTGGGTTGTGCCCCCTCGGGGCACCCCCCAGGCGCAACTAGGGCCCGTTGTGTTCCTTCTGGCCCATAAAAAAATCTCCGTGATGTTTCATGGAATTTGGAATCTGTTTGATATTGATTTTCTATGATGTAAAAAACACAAAAAAACATGAAATGGCACTTGGCACTATGTCAATAGGTTAGTACCAAAAAATGATATAAAATGACTATAAAATGATTGTAAAACATCCAAGATTGATAATATAACAACATGGAACAATAAAAAAGTATAGATATGTTGGAGACGTATCAGCATCCCCAAGCTTAACTCCTACTCGTCCTCGAGTAGGTAAGTGATAAAAACAGAACTTTTGATGTGGAATGCTGCCTATCATGTCATATCATATTCTTTTCTTCATAGCATGGAAAATTGGAATTTTATGTGATTCTAAGCAATAGTCTAGTTTTGACATAATAATTTAAATACTCAAGCATATCGACAAAGCAACCATGTCTTTTCAAAATATCAATGCTAAAATAAGTTATCCCTAGCCCATCATGCTCAAACATTGATCCATTCATGAAACACACTCGAATATTTGGAAGACTTTATGTGCCAAGCTCGGCATCAAGCTACTATTCTCGACGGCCTATCATCGCCAAACCGATGGCTAAACGGAAGTCACCTGCCAGATGCTATCTACTCTCCTACGCGTGTTGATCAAGAAGAACATCAAGGAGTGGGAGGAGTGCTTACAACCATGAAAGACACTCTACTACCAGCAAGTCCCCCTTCGATGTCGTCTATGGCTTCAACCCTTTGTCGCCCTTGGACATCCTCCCTATACCACTATAAGAACGAGCAAACATGGATGCAAGTGCAAGAGCAAGTTATCTCAAGAAGGTGCATGAAGATACAAGGGCCACGATCGAGCGTCAAGTACATCGGCTCGCCACCAAGATCAACATCAACAAGACTCCAATGGTGTTCCAATCGGGTGATCTAATAGGCTACATGTAGGATCGAAAGTATGTCTAGAGGGGGGTGATTAGACTACTTGACCAAATAAAAATCTAGCCTTTTCCCAATTTTAAGTCTTGGCAGATTTTAGCAACTTAGCACAATTGAAGTAATCAACCTACACATGCAATTCTAAGAGTATAGCAGCGGAATGTAAAACAATTGCATATGAAGGTAAATGGAGGAGTTTGGAGGGAGCAAATGCAATGTAGACACGGAGATTTTTGGCGTGGTTCCGATAGGTGGTGCTATCGTACATCCACGTTGATGGAGGCTTCAACTCACGAAGGGTAACGGCTGCGCAAGTCCACGGAGGGCTCCACCCATGAAGGGTCCACGAAGAAGCAACCTTGTCTATCCCACCATGGCCATCGCCCACGAAGGACTTGCCTCACTAGGGTAGATCTTCATGAAGTAGGCGATCTCCTTGCCCGTACAAACTCCTTGGTTCAACTCCACAATCTTAACGGAGGCTCCCAAGTAACACCTAACCAATCTAGGAGACACCACTCTCCAAAAGGTAATAGATGGTGTGTTGATGATGAACTCCTTGCTCTTGTGCTTCAAATGATAGTCTCCCCAACACTCAGCTCTCTCTCTCATAGGATTGGATTTGGTAGAAAGATGATTTGAGTGGAAAGAAACTTGGGGAAGGATAGAGATCAAGATTTATGTGGTTGGAATGGAATATCTTGACCTCAACACAAGTGTAGATGGTTCTCTCTCAAAAAATGTGTGTTGGAAGTGTAGGCATATTCTGATGGCTCTCCTCACGAATGAAGAGTGGGTGGAGGGGTATATATAGTCTCCACACAAAATCTAACCGTTACACACAAATCACCAAACTCGGTGGGACCGAATCATAAAACTCGGTCAGACCGGTTTGGTTCATAATGTGACTGTTAGGCATTTCGGTGGGACCGACATGTCAACTCGGTGGGACCAATTCCATTAGGGTTAGGGCATAATGTAATCTCGGTGAGACCGATTACACAAACTCGGTGCGACCAATTTTGGTAATAGTCAAACAGAGGGTTGGTCAGGCAGACTCAGTGGGACCGATTTACTCATCTCGGTTAGACCGAAATGTTACGAAAGGGAAACAGAGAGTTTGCATTGCAATATCGGTGGGACCGATCGCTCATCTCGGTTAGACCGAAACATTATGAAGGGAAACAGAGAGTTTGCAATACCATCTCGGTGAGACCGAGATCTCTATCGGTGAGACTGAAGTGACTAGGGCTTGTGGCAGTGGCTATGTCAAGTGAACTCAGTGGCGCCGGATAGAAGATTTTGGTGGGGCCGAGTTTGAATTTTGGTTTGGGACATATGTGGATATGAGAAAGTAGTTGATGATTTTTGGAGCATATCACTAAGCATTTTGAGCAAGTAACTCATTAAGCAACACCTCACCCCCTTTTAATAGTATTGGCTTTTCCTTCCTATCAACTCAATGTGATCTTGGATCACTAAAAGTAAAATGTAGAGTCTTGTGCTTTGAGCTTGAGCCAATATTTTGTCCTTAGCATTTTGAGGGGTCCACTTTCTAATCCATGCCATGCCAATGATTGAGCTTTCCTGAAATATTTATCTTGAAATAGCATTAGCCCAATGAGCTATATGTTGTTAGGTATTACCAAAACCACTCGGGGATAGTTGCACTTTCAATATCCCCCTTTTTGGTAATTGATGACAACATATAGATCAACGCTTCGACAAATGATAATAAGATTGAAATACATCATCGCTTTGAGAAGTATGTGATAAGCAAGAGCTCCCCCTAAATTTTTGCATTATTTAAAATTTGCCTTTGAATGCAAATGTACAATCGATTAGGTTCATGGGTTACTCTTCCATGTCACATACATCTTGGTGGAGCGGTCAAAATGATAGAAATTAATAGCATGCACTCATCACCAAGCAAGTGAATGATCATATATGAGATATAATAGATAGCATCATTCAACCAAACATTAAGGTAGCATATGATCAACCACATGATCACATAAGTATCTCACAAGGACACAAAGACATAAAGTATCTCACACAAGCACACAATAAAAAGTTCAACCAAAAGCAAGAGAGATAAAAAGCAAGACACTCTCTCTCGAAGCCTATGATCTATACATATTTCTCCCCCTTTGGCAACAAGTTACCAAAAAGCTCGAAAATTCATAGTGCTATACGTCCCTCAGGCTTGGTCTTCTGGTGTAGAGAGAACTCCAAGGACGAAGGCTTCCGATGATGTAGTTGGAGCTAATGGAGGTGGAGTAGGTGCTGGAGGTGGCACTGGAGCTATAGCTGCTGGTGCTGACACTGTAGCTCTATCATCTGATACTGGCACTGTAGCATACCTTGGACCTCGTGGCACACACTGAAAAGCATCAGTAGTTGCCTTTCCTTTCCTATCCTCTGCTTCCTCCTTAATCTGCTCAACTGCAGTCTGAATCTCAATCACCTTCAGATCAAGATCATAGAATTTTGTCTCCACAATACTCTCCAAGCTCTCCTGATTCTGAGTCAGGGTGGCCAAGCCCTTCTCAATCCTCAGTGTAGCTTGAATCAGATAGTATAATTGATCTTGCTTTGTATTGAGGAAAACTTGAGATGATTCTTCTGCACTTGGCATCCTTGCAGCTTTCTCAGCCTTTGCCTTGGCTCTCTTCTCCTGGACTTGAGCTGATGATGGTTCCTCCTCATTCATCACAACAGTGTTGTCTTCAAATTCAGGACGTAAGGGTAGATGCTCCTTGTCTAGCAAATAAATTCCTGTGCCCATCTTAGAATTGATGAGCTCCTGAATATGTGGAGCATACCCACAACTCCTCTTTTGATTAGCAGCAGTCCTCTTGATCGTTTCTACAATCAAACTCATAACTTTGAACTTCTGAGGGACATCAAAGATTTGTAGCATGTTGATGGAGTGTCCTCTGATCATCTTGTGATCTCCTAACTTGGGTAGCAATGTGTGCCTTAAGATCCAGTTAATGGTAGGCAGACCAGACAACAAGAAGTATACAGATCCAAGCTTGTGTGTTTTGAAAGCCTTATCAAGGATCTCTTCGTACATGTTTGCCATGGAGTTGTGGTCTTTCTTCTTGGTGGCATACACATCCAAGTCATCTTCATGTTCTTTGGGGGCATTGATTAGCTTGGCCCATTCTTCAACTGTGGACTGGTACCTGGTACCCTCAGACATCCATACTATCATTCCATATGGATAGAAGTGGGCAGTGGAGTAAAATTGCATAATCAGCTCATCATTCCATTTTGTGAGCTTTTGTCCAATGAACTCATCTACTCCACATGCCTTAAAGCTATCATATACTCCTAGGAAGTGATCTTCATTCTCCTGGATGTATTCCCAATCCACCCATTTCGTGTCACACACAATGGGCTTCTTGTCAAGAAAAATTGTCTCATAGAATTCTTGTTGTTCCTTTGTATGGAACCTATAGTCAACTGCAGTCCTCCTCCTAACAACATAGGGATCAGACTGTCTCCACAATCTTAGTCCTGCATCTTTCCTGATGTGCATGTCCTCAGCGACTGGATGAGTGATACATCTCCAACGTATCTATAATTTTTGATTGCTCCCTGCTATATTATCTACTGTTCTGGACATTATTGGGCTTCATTATACAGTTTTATATTATTTTTGGGACTAACGTACTAACTGGAGGCCCAGCCCAGAATTGCTGTTTTTTTTGCCTATTTTAGGGTTTCGAAGAAAAGGAATATCAAAGGGAGTCCAAACGGAATGAAACCTTCGGGAACATGATTTCTGGAACGAACAAGACCCAGGAGACTTGGACCCTACGTCAAGCAACCAACAGGGAGGCCACGAGGTAGGGGGCGCACCTACCCCCACCCCGAGGCGCGCCCTCCACCCTCGTGGCCCCCCTGTTGCTCCACCGAAGTACTTCTTCCTCCTATATATACTTACGTACCCCCAAACGATCTGATACGGAGCCAAAATCCTAATTCCACCGTCGTAACTTTCTGTATCCATGAGATCCCATCTTGGGGCCTGTTCCGAAGCTCCACTGGAGGGGGCATCGATCACGAAGGGCTTCTACATCAACACCATAGCCTCTCCGATGAAGTGTGAGTAGTTTACCTCAGACCTTCGGGTCCATACTTATTAGCTAGATGGCTTCTTCTCTCTTTTTGGATCTCAATACAAAGTTCTCCCCCTCTCTTGTGGAGATCTATTCGATGTAATCTTCTTTTGCAGTGTGTTTGTTGAGACCGATGAATTGTGGGTTTATGATCAAGTTTATCTATGAACAATATTTGAATCTTCTCTGAATTCTTTTATGTATGATTGGTTATCTTTGCAAGTCTCTTCGAATTATCAGTTTGGTTTGGCCTACTAAATTGATTTTTCTTGCAATGGGAGAAGTGCTGAGCTTTGGGTTCAATCTTGCGGTGTCCTTTCCCAGTGACAGTAGGGGCAGCAAGGCACGTATTGTATTGTTGCCATCGAGGATAACAAGATGTTTTTTAATCATATTGCATGAATTTATCCCTCTACATCATGTCATCTTGCTTAAGGCGTTACTCTGTTTTTATGAACTTAATACTCTAGATGCATGCTGGATAGCGGTCGATGTGTGGAGTAATAGTAGTAGATGCAGGCAGGAGTCGGTCTACTTGTCTTGGACGTGATGCCTATATACATGATCATACCTAGATGTTCTCATAACTATGCTCAATTCTGTCAATTGCTCAACAGTAATTTGTTCGCCCACCGTAAAATACTTATGCTCTTGAGAGAAGCCACTAGTGAAACCTATGGCCCCCGGGTCTATCTTCATCATATTAATCTTCCTATACTTAGTTATTTTCATTGCTTTTATTTTACTTTGCATCTGTCAGGACCCCGACTCGATGTCACATTGATCTAGCCGGTAACACTTCATATCACTTTGCGGCCTCACGCACGGTGTTCCCACGGGTGTCGCCTTACCTTTGCCCGGGACCGTTTGCGCCTTTTGGCTCACGTATATGATAGTGTCGCTAGCATCCATATGATAAAGAGCCCGGGCTGACATGACTAGTCGTAAACCCAAAGTGGCACAGACTTACAGGGACAGGCATCCATGACCCAGCTTCGAACGTGTCGGTCATCAGCAAGTGGGTCCGGGATGTAGCACTGGGCTAGCAGGACTCCGGTAAACCGGGCTGTAGCGGGCTAACAGGACTCCGGTACTCAAAGCGTGACATTTCCCCGAAGGGACAGACACAGGAACGAAGAAGGACACATGCCGGCCAGCCTAAGTGTTCCAGAGCAGTAGCAAGCTACCATGGCTCAGCGGTAACACTAGGAGACATTTCCCGGTAAGAGAGGCTACTAAAGATAAACAACTAGATAGTCATATCCCACACATACCAAGCATTTCAATCATACACACAATATGCTCGATATGTGCAAATACAACGAAGCATCACAACATGACTCTACGACACAAGTACTTTATTTAAGGCTCAGGGAGCCATACATAACATACACAAAGGTACGGGTCTCACGACCCAACATTCAAGTCATACAGTCATACAAACCAGCAGCGGAAGTAACTTGTCTGAGTACAGACAACTAGTAAAATAAAAGAGGCTTGGAAAGCCTAGCTATACTACGTGGTCCTTCACAAGCTCAGGGTCACCACCTGGGTCTTTAGCCTACTCGTTGATGTCAACGTCTACATAGAACCCATCAGAAGGGGTTGCAGCGTCTTCTGTAAAATGTAGATTATAGCAACATGAGTACAAAGGTACTCAGCAAGACTTACATCAGATCCTACATACATGCATATTATCAAGAAGGGTTGGTGGAGTTATTGCAGCAAGCCAGCTTTGACTCTTGGCTAGGCTATCCTACGATACTCCAACTTGAAATGGTTTTGCGCACACGAGTCCACTACTCACCAATTCAATACACTTCCGAGGATCCACCTCCGTCTTCCTACGGAAGAGCCATCCTCGGCACTCACACTTATCTTGAGGCTTTTAGCAGTTTCCATTTACTTGTCTATGAACTGTATAGGCAACCAAGTAGTCCTTTACCGCGGACGCGGCTATTCGAATAGATTATGATAACCCTGCAGGGGTGTACTTCTTCATACATGTTTCCACCACTTAGCGTCTGCACACGACATGTGCTCGGCAGACTTCAAGCGAAAGCCGACGTGGGTGTAGACCACGACCTACCTAAACACTTAAGCCTCTAGTCCAGGTTTATCGCCTATTCAGGTTCCATCCGCAGGGAGTCCGGCCGAGGTTTCCCATACGGCCCCGAACGATGTGAACAGGGTTCCCGGGATACCTAACGGGTATTCGGTACACCGTGCCACATACCTACCGCATCACAGCCAACCCCTACGGTCAGCGCTGTCCACGGCCTCCAGTAGGCTACAAACACCAGAAACTACTTGCAACTCCTGGACAGAGAGCTAGGGTGAATAAGAAGTCGAGCGGGGTCATATTTCAGGGCCCAATGCATGGTAGTAGCTGTATCTTAAATCACACATACAGATCTCAGTGCTTAAGATCGGCTTCAATGAAACAACCCACCATGTACTCCTACATGGCCCCTCATCGATACCTTTACCAAATCGTGTTCACCACACCACTCTCATTTCCGACATAATCATTTCACTCTAGCCATCACCCAGATGAACCAGACCTGACACAACTCTAAGCATAGCAGGCATAGCAAGGTAGGAACAACACATACATATGGCTCAATCAACTCCTACACATGCTAGTGGGTTTCATCTAGTTACTGTGGCAATGACAGGTCATGCAGAGGAAATGGGTTCAACTACCGTAGCACACAGCAGTTTGAAACGCGTTGTCTTAATGCAGTAAAAGAGAGCAGGAGCGAGAACACGGGATTGTATCGATATGATCAAATGGTTGGTTGCTTGCCTGATGGTTCGATGCACTGATACGGTTCTTCGTTAGGGTAAACACGGTACTCCTCGGAGGCAGAACCTGTCGCAAAGGACACCGATACACAACCATCACCAAACAATGTGCAACAATATGATGCATGCATGAAACATGGCAATATGAGTGTGTTGGGCTAATGCAACTAAAACCAGAAGGGTTTGAACAAATTTGAATCAAGAATTCAAATTTCAAATTCAAATATGGCCTTTTAAAGTGCTTTTCCTTGTTCTGCTTAAAACATCAATTTAACTTGTTTGATCATGCATGAAAATAGTACAGATGGATAGATTGGATTTTTCTGATCATTTTTCATATATAATTTGTCCAATTTGGAGTTACAGATAAAAGTTATGAATTTTTGAAGTTTAAATAATATTCTGGAATTTCCTGATTTAAATTAAATCCAGAAATTATAATTATTGCGCCAGCATGATGTCAGCATGACGTCAGTGGTCAACTGCGGCTGGCTGAGGTCAAACCTGACGTGTGGGGCCCACACATCAGTGACAGGGGGTTGAATAGGGTTAGTTTAATCCTAATTAGGGGTTAGTGGCGCTGGGGCCCACTGGTCAGTGTCAGGGGGTTAACTAACAATGGTTAGCGCTAATGATGTCCACCTGGCCGACGGGGCCCACGCGTCAGTGACCCTGGGGGGGTCAAACCCCAGGTCGGACAAGTCAAACCCCACCGGCGACTTGACGCCGGCGAGGTCCGAGACGGCGGCGTGATGCGGGATCGCGCTACAGGGCACGGGCGAGGCTGTGCTTGGGCTCGTTGGAGAGCCCTTGCTCCCGCGCGTCGAACGGTGGTGGTGGCCGAGCCTGGGGTGGCCGGTACCGTCGACGGCGAGCTCGTGAGCGGCGGCCGGAGTTCGGGTGCGGTCGGAGTCGGCGTTGCAGGGTGTTTGGGGAGGCGTTGGTGCGTGCTGCGTGCTCCTAGTGAGGCGTGGAGCACGATAGTGTGCTCGGTTGGGCGCTACGGTGACCGTGGCCACGACGGCGACATCGCCGGCGGCGTGGAGCTCTCGGCCAAGGTGGGGCTAAGGCCTAGAGGTCGAAAGAGACCAGGGGAGAAGGGGGAAACGACTCGGGGGCTCACCGCGGTTGCAGTGGGCGTCGAAGCGGGCTCGGAGACGCGCTGGAGACGGTGAATTCGACGGCGATGATGGTCGGAGCCCGAAGGGGGGAACGGCGACGTGGCGGCGATGCAGGGCTTCCGGAGGCCCGTGGAGCGGTGGGGAGGAAGAGGGGGTTGTGGCGGAGCTTCTGAGCTAGTCGGGGGAGCGAGGGGTGGCCGGAGACGGCTGCTATGGCGAACGGCGGCGATGGTGATGTTCGGCCGTGTGAGAGAGAGCGCGAGGGAGAGGAGGGAAGAGCCGAGGGCGAGTGAGAGAGAGCAGGGGGGAGGCGTGGCGTCGTCCGGGGCATCGAGCGAGGAGGGGAGGGCAGGCAAGCAGGGAGAGAGGTGGCATGGCGCGGTGGCGCGCGCGCGCGCCGGCCACACTCCCCTCCCTCTGTCGAGGACGAAGACGACAGAGGAGGGAGGTGGGCTGGGCCGGCTGCTGGCTGGGCCGGCCAGCTGGCTGGGCTGCACAGGGAGGAGCCCAGGTAAGCTTCTCCTTTTATTTTTTTTCTGTTTTCTAATTTCTGACATTTGTTTTGATTTAAATAATATATTAAATCATTTATTTAACTTATGCCAATTTTTGCAGGGGCTAGATATATTATTTCAGAGCTCCTTTATAAATGGCATAATATTTGGACATATATTAATATATATAATTAATATATTTCCAAAGCAAATATTTATGCATTAATTCCAAATGCCCAAAATAAATACCTATGAGCTCTTAAAAATATTGGTTTGATTATTATCTCTGTCCAATATTTTCAGAGAGCAACATGAGCATTTTCTTGGACCCTTTTGGAGAAATTTTTATTTGGGTCATTTTCAAAATGATTCTGAGGGTTTCACAAATCCCCATTTCAATTTAAATGGAATTTTAAACATGATGCACACACTCTGATGCATGACTAGCTAGGGTGTGACAACTCACCCCCACTCAAAAGAATCTCGTCCCGAGATTTGGGTTCCTCCGGGAAGAAGGCGGGGTACTCGAGTCGAAGACGATCCTCCCTTTCCCAAGTTGCTTCATCCTCAGAATGGTGCAACCATTGTACTTTGAGGAACTTGATGTTCTGACGTCGGGTGATACGTTCGGCCTGATCGAGGATACGAACGGGGTACTCTCGATATGTAAGATTATCTTGGAGATCAAGCGTTTCGTGGTCCACTTCACGGATAGGATCCGAGAAGCAACGGCTGAGTTGAGAAACGTGGAAGACATCGTGGACTTTGGAGAGATGCGGAGGTAGTTCCAACTGGTAGGCAACTTCTCCTCGTTTGGCGAGAATGCGGAAAGGTCCAATGTAACGAGGAGCCAATTTGCCTTTGATACCGAAACGATGGGTTCCCTTCAGAGGGGTGACCCGAAGATAAGCCTTCTCGTCAACCTCGAAAGTCATAGCCTTATGTTTTCGGTCATATTGACTCTTTTGACGAGATTGGGCTGTTTTCAACTTTTCACGAACGATGCGAACTTGTTCTTCTGCTTCCTGAATCATGTCCGGGCCAAAGAATTGTCTTTCCCCGGTCTCTGACCAGTTAAGGGGTGTTCGACACCGTCGTCCATAGAGAACTTCAAAAGGGGCTTTACCCAAGCTAGATTGATAGCTGTTGTTGTAAGCGAATTCGGCAAAGGGAAGGCACTTCTCCCAATCCATTCCGAATGAGATAACAGAGGCTCGAAGCATGTCTTCTAGAATCTGGTTGACGCGTTCCACTTGACCACTCGACTGAGGGTGGAAGGCGGTGCTAAAGGAGAGACGGGTTCCCATAGCATTTTGGAAACTTTCCCAAAATCGAGAGGTGAAAAGACTTCCTCGATCCGAGTTAATTTCCAAAGGAACACCATGGAGGGACACTATACGGGAGATGTATAAGTCTGCCAGCTGACTAGCAGTTATACTCTCACGAACAGGTAAGAAATGGGCTACTTTGGAAAGACGATCGACCACGACGAAAATAGCATTATTCCCTCTCTTGGTCCTGGGAAAACCGGTAATGAAATCCATACCAATTTTATCCCATTTCCATTCAGGAATAGCTAAGGGTTGAAGGGTGCCAGCAGGCCGTTGATGCTCTGCTTTTACACGACGACAAACATCGCAATTTGCAATATACTGAGCAATCTCTCTCTTCATCCTAGTCCACCAGAACCTCTGGCGTAGGTCCTGATACATCTTAGTACTACCGGGATGAATGGTGAGAGGAGATTCATGAGCCTCCTTAAGGATCAACTGCCGTAGATGCTGATTCTTGGGAACCACTAGGCGGTTCTCAAAGTACACAACACCATGATCATTTGTGGAGAAACAACTAGCACCTCCGCTAGCAATGTTCTCTTTGATTTTAGATATTCCCTTATCTCGCTTTTGGGCAGCAATGATTTGATCCGTAAGAGTAGGTTTTGCTACCAAAGTGGAAAGAAATCCTTGAGGAACAATGTGAAGGTTAAGCTTACGAAATTCCTCATGGAGAAACGGTTGACTTTGTTGTAACATCAGATTGTTACAATAAGATTTACGACTTAGCGCATCAGCCATGACGTTGGCTTTCCCTGGGGTGTAGGTTATCCCTAAATCGAAGTCTGTGATCAACTCAACCCAACGTCTTTGCC
>NC_057797.1:627418858-627420275 GCF_018294505.1 Triticum aestivum
GTTAAGAGAATATAATTGTCGCTTGGCTATTCGGGTCAAGACATTGACTATCTTCCCCGAAGGATGGGTGAGTTGAACAGTCCTAGAGGAGCAATCAATTTTGGCTTGATGAGCTGACATCCAGTCCATACCCAAAATGATATTAATATCTGAAGATTTAAGGGCTATCAAAGATGCGAGAAAGACAAGTCTGTCGACTTGGATTTCATTTCCATGGCTTACTCTAGAGGTTTGCCATTTGGATCCCGGAGTTTGAATTACCATAGAGATTGGCATATCACCGAATGCGACGTTATGCAAGCGAGCATAGTTTTCAGATATAAAAGAATGAGAGGCTCCTGTATCGAAAAGAACAGATGCCGGGTGGCAATTAACAAGAAGCGTACCGAGAACGACGTTGGGATCCTCTTGAGCTTCTTCGGCAGAGATACAGTTGACATGGCCACGTGAAGCGGTGACCGGCTTGGCGTGGAATATTTTTCCTGTCGGCATGCCACGGCCAACAGCCTTAGCAGATTGATTGGGGTTGGTCTGGGGACACTCACGCATATAGTGACCAGATTCCCCACACTTGAAACAAGTCACGGAACTGGTACGTGGAGGAGCATTGTTGGTTGGACCCCCATAGGGCTTGGCCGGTGCAGACTGTTGAACAGGGCGAGGCGCCTGGAAAGATGGCCTCGGTGTGAACCTGGGTGGCAGGGCGGTGTTGGGTACCCACACGCGGCGCTTCTGAGGACCAGCACCGGATGAGGAACCCATGTCACGGCCATGCTTGCGTGTTGCGTCATAGTCAGTCTGACCAGTTTCAGCACTGATGGCTTTGTTGACAAGTTTCTGAAAAGATGTGCACTCATGCAGACGGAGGTCGCGGCAAAGCTCAGGACTAAGGCCCTTACGGAACCTTGCTTGCTTCTTGGCATCGGTAGACACTTCCTCAGTTGCATATCATGCGAGATTACCAAACTCCCTGCTGTAAACGTCCACAGAAAGTCGGCCTTGGGTGAAACTGCAAAATTCTTCACGTTTACGGTCCATGAGACCCTCCGGAATGTGATGTTCACGGAAAGCCTCGCTGAATTCAGCCCAAGTAGTGACATGGCCCGCTGGGCGCATAGCTCCAAAATTCTCCCACCATAGACTGGCGGGGCCTTCAAGATGATATGCAGCAAAGGTGACCTTGTCAGCCTCCGCTACCAGCGCGGAACGCAGTTTGTGAGCAATACTGCGAAGCCAGTCATCAGCGTCGAGAGGCTCGACGGAGTGGTGGAACGTGGGTGGATGTAATTTGATAAAATCACTGAGTGACACCACGTTAGCCCTCTGATTGTGTGCTGTATTCTGTTCAATACGCTCCAACAAACGGTTGGTCTCCCGCTTGTTTCTCTCAGCTTCCATCATAACCTCGGCTAGTGAA